>NC_057797.1:182081157-182296810 GCF_018294505.1 Triticum aestivum | reverse complement strand
GTAGCCGAGGGGGAGCGCGGGATGGCCGCCATGCACGGTCTCCGCCGGTGGATGGCCGCCACGGCCACCCCAGCCTCCTGTAGCAAGAGGAACATGACAAGTGGAGGTGGGCTGGGCCTGGCTCGGCCAGTGAGGCCAGCTGGGCCATGTGCCCTAGGAGGAGGGAGTTTTGTTTTGTTTTTAGTTTTTCTTTTATTTCCTTTTTCTTTTAACTTTTCTACTTATTTACTTTACTTAATTCACACATTACTTCAGTGTAGTAAAAATATGAGACCAACCCCTAAACTAGTGTTTTAGTTTAACCCTCTGCCACAAAAAGTTTGAGACTCAAATAATTTAGTTTGATATTTTAGAAAATATAAAAGGCATTTATATAAATGTTTAAGTCACTGTTTTAATCATTTTGGAGCACTTCAACCTTTTATAAAAACTTGGTTTCTTCACCAACAAAACTTATGATTTATTTGCCACAGTTTGCACATTTTAGTTTGACATTTGAAAACTTTTATTTTTGACTTTATTTTAAGTTTGAATTTGAACTGTTTTCGAATCAACGTGAGTCTAACAACAGTAAACGTGGTGATGTGGCGTCATTAGTGGGAGATTACTGTAGCTTAACTACCAGGGCGTTACATCGATGATGGCGGCGGGCGCGGAGGCGCTGGCCACCGACTCGTCGCTCTCCGTGCACCCGGCTTCTGTCTCTACTTACATGGCGTGGCCGTCGGCATGGGAGTCTCGTACATAGAAACGGGAAACGCGATCGCAGACATGGGAGGCGCGGTACGAGGCGGCGGCGTGGACGGCAGCGACGATGCCCGTGCGCTGCTCCTCCTCGAGCTGGCCTGGAGCGGCGAGTTGCTGAACCGCACGTCGGCTTGAGGCGGCAACTGGCTCCGTCGGGCATGGGGAGGGAGGTGGATCAGCGAGCTGCATAGCTCGTATCCAGCGGGCTCGGCGGGCCACCCAGCCATTTAGGATGCAGGATAACTACTCTTCGTAAGCCATTGTAAGAGTGGACAAAATGGTGAAGGAGGAGATAGGGGAGCGGCGGAGGGGTGCGATTCTTGGCCGGCGTTTGGCCTCGTTTAAATAGGAGATTAAATAGACGGCGGACGGGAGGAGCTCAGCCAGCATTGTGTTTAATACCGGCCCGGTCATGAACGGACGTGTGTCCAGAGTGGGTTTCTCGGCTTCCACACGGGTTTCGTGGAGGCGTTTGAATGCGGCAAGGAGGCATGTTCAGTCGGGCATGCATCAAGTGGCGCCCTTGACTCTGACGTAAGACACCGCGTCGTTCTTCCACTGACATGTGGGCTCTTTGGATACATGGCCTCCATGTCAGTGACCCAACGCAGGCAGCACACGGCAGAGGAACTTTTGGTGGGCCAGGGCGGTCAGAAGCAGGCATTTCATAAACCGATGATTGTTCATTGAGTGTGACGTTATATATTTCATCTAGATAAGCCTACTATATAATGTAAGAGAATTTTAAAATTTTCATATATACGTTGATAGCCCGTTTGATATGTTGTGATTCATAAAGACCGCTACAAACATCAATGTTCTGCTTATCACAGACAAGATTGATTAAACCTTGCAAAAAAAAGATAAGATTGAGTAATACCCGTAACAATCCATGTCCTTAACAAAGGGTGCATGCATGTATAGGTTGAGCGTGTGTCTTGCGTCGTGTGCGGTGTCGCTGGTGTGCATGCAAGCGTGCGAGTGTTGCGTGTGTGCATGTGTACGTTTCAGTGTTGCATGCATGTGTGCGTATGTGCGTGCGTTCGTGAGTGCATGTGTACATGTCAGTGTTGCACGCCTGCATCCGTGTGTGTGTTCGTTATGTGTATGTGTCAGTGTTGCATGCCTGCATGCGTGCGTGTGTTCGTGCGAGTGTTGTGTGCGTGCATGTGTACGTGCCGGGTGAGGCTACACGTCAGTCGACTAACTTTTTCATCTCTGGTCAGTAGATTTTCCAGCCGTTGGATAAGAAATCAAAGGCCTGCAGTTTATCTTCAACCTCCACCCCCTGAGCCACCAGCCATCGCCGGCCGAACCGCCGGCCGCCGCCGCCCGCGGCTGGCCTGCACGGCCACGCCGCCCCGCCTGCCCCGATACCACTCCCCACCGGTGGTCCGCCGCCGCCCCGGCCATCCCTCTAGGCTCCCCCCCCCGCCGAGCTTTTTCTCTGGTGATCCCCACGCCACCGCCCAATCACTGCGCCCCAACCGCCGGCGACTGCCAACCAGAGGTCTCACAACTTTGAATCCCCACCGACCACTAATTTATTACCATTTCGGTCCTTCATATACGCGCTGACGGGTGGGCCCTATGGTAATGTGCGCTGCCGAATGTGGACCGTTTGACTGGTCAATTGATCGTGTCATCAACAAATTACGGAGCTGTATGGTGAGCCAGTGACCGTATGATCACCCTAAAATTTATTTTATTAACACAATACATACTCAAACTACCATTTCTTTCTTTCATATACGCGCTGACAAGTGGGCCCCACGGTTACGCGCCCCGATGGTGCAACACTAGTTGCACCACGTGGAACGTTTGACTAGTCAATTGATTGTGTCATCAACAAAATACGGAGTTGTACAGCTGAGCTAGTGGCCGTATAATCACGACATGTATTTTTTAACATGGTACAGACGCAAGCGCTCATATATACGCGCAAGCACTCATCGCTATAAGAGCACACACACAGACCCTACCCCTATGAGCACCTTTGAGAGAGTGAGCCAGCATATGATCTTGAGATTTTACGAAGTCACCATAGGTGCCTCATAGTCGAATGGAACGTCTCCTCCCACTGAACGCATATCGCTGGAAAAATACTGGAATTAACCAAGGATAAATGTGAGCACTAGGACTTTAACCCTAGTGGGCTCGAGAAACCACTGTCCTCCTAACCATCCAACCACAGGTTGGTTAGCACCACAAATGTATGTGCTGGCCATGATGAGCTTATTCTGAAGTCCAGTGACCATATCGTGCTTTCGCTTCAAATACAATGACCGTAAGTGTCTTCAACAAAATACGGAGCACGCATCAAATACAATGTTTGTTAGTGTCATCAACAAAATACGGAGACGTATCGTGAGCTAGATATCGTATGATCACCACGCGAATATATACGGTGACCGTAATGAGCATATTCTGAAGTCCACCGGCCGTATAGTGCTTTCTCTTGAAATACAGTCACCGTCACGCGTGAAAGTGTCATGGGCGTGCATACTTTTAGAGGGTCGAGAGATAGTTTGTGTGCGTACATTGAAGTGGTGTAGAAAGAGGGGGTGTCCGGTGGAGACAAGGAGAGATGCCCTTCGTTTCTCTTTCCCGTGACTAATATTTGAGGAGAAAATATAAACATTCACAATGCAGGAAAAAAATTGGATCCACCATGCAATTAACTTTCATGTATTAGTGGCCGATTGCGTGTTTGGTGTGGTGGGCACATCATTTTCTAGTTGGGGTGGGCACATCATTTCTAGTTGTGGTGGGGTCAACATGAGGACTCATGGGTCGGTTCCATCCTGCGCCACATAGGTTGGACCGAGACACATTATACGAAGACCCATGTGGAGGACTCGGCGTACAACACGAAGCTAACAGAGTCGTGGAGGACTCTATCCCCACTGGTGATAAGACGACTATATATGATTTGTAACCCTAGGCCTCGAGTATGTTATAGAAGCCTGGGGGCTAGTTCGTCGATAGTATACACACACGCACAATGCATGGTATTCACGTGTACTTTGTACACACCTCTATCACTAGTATACAATACCAGGAGTAGGCTTTTTCCTCAACTGCAAGGGTTCGAACTTGGGTAAAACCTTGCATCGTATTACCATCCGGCCTAATAGTCAGGGATATCCTACCGGATGATCTGATGGAATCATATCTGCCAACTACTAAGAGAGAGGTGTGTCTGTGGGGGGATGTGTGCAAGAGAGGCCTAAAGATAATGTGCATGCGGGGGAGACGTAGGCACATATATGTGTGTATAGAGGGCTAGTAGAGACCGTGCGTGTGTATATATGCATGTGAGAGAAATAGTATTTCCAACTGAGATTAGTGAAAAGAGTGGTACATAGTAGTCAGAAAGAGAGAGAGAGAGAGAGAGAGAGAGAGTGCGTGAGACACCCCGACACCCCATGAGAGATTGTGAGCATGTGTGAAAGAGAAATGCCGATGTATATAAAGTGTGTGCACTTATGCGTTAGATAGAGATATATTGCACGTTTGTGAGAACGGGCCGAGGCATAGTGCATCTACGTGTAAAAGGCAGTTCTACGCATTAAATTAAAATATAAATGGCATTATTATTTTTGGATGAGATCATGAATTTTGCAATTTGCGTATGAACGAAAATTGGTCTATCAGACACCCATACTCTATTGAATTCTAACATGCGCATGTGTTTATTTCATATTATCAATCCATAGAGTGAGAGCGGTTTGAAATACAGGCAATGCATTGCTTTTGCAATTAATATATAAACATTAATTCACCCGCAAAAAATATAAACATTAATTAGTGCACACCATGTTGTTAGTGTGAAGCACTTTATACATTTATCGCTTACATGGATACATTCCAAATTGCTAGCTACGAAATAAAATACATGTTGAATTCAACATAAAGGGGGTTTCGAAGATTCGAATTCATAGGAAGTGCATTCATCTATTTGAACCCGAGATAATGGCATTTGTAAATCAGATCTAAAAGGGGGCATCAATCTTTGTTGTGCGTTTGAACATGCTATATATTCATATGCATGTCTAACTATTTTTTTTGCAATCAAGGAGATTATATCTGGAACCACGCATGAACTGAGGTAAGTTGCATACTTTTTAATATATACTCGTGTACAATGTGTATTCAAATGTACCACATCCATTTGAAAATAATCATAGTTTTAGGACTTCCAGGAGTAAAGATTTGCGAAGTTTTACAAATCCTGAAAGTTCAATTCAAGAGAACCAAAAATGTTAATGCTTCTGCTCCCAAATATTGAACGAAGCGCCAAATAAGCCTCTGGTCACCCGAAACCACGCGAGACTAATGTTTGGTGGTAGGAAATTATTGTCCTGACTCTGGCACGTGTAGCCTATCGGCCCGATGTCCAAAGGTCTAAACCGGGGTAGGTTTGTAACTTCACCAACATGCTAGTCTCAACCGCCTCCTAGAAGCATTCATACGCCGTGGGCACCTAAACACCCATGCGCTCGGCCGAAATCTATCCTGCCCACCATTTGAGACACCTGAGATTACTGTCCTACCCCCAACCCGCAACATGTCCGAAATTTTAGACGGGGGCAAAGTTTGTAACTTTCCCCAAATTTCAAACAAGCGCATCCCAAACCGAAACATTGTTCACCCTTAGTCCCCCCTCCCTCTGTTTCCCCATTCATACTCCGTGGGCGCCAAAACACCCTCTCCACTAGTCGCGAAACCCCAGCCTCCTCCGTCCTCCACCCCATCGCGCCCAATCCACCGCCGCCCTCCTCCATCACGCTGGAGCCGGTACCCCGACGCTGTCGTCCAACGCAACCGCAACGCCCTCAAGGACTTAGCAGCTGAAGCCGAGGCAAAGCTGCCTCCACGAGGCCCACATGCACCGTACCAGAACCACTTCGACCATGCCGTCCTGTACCTCACCACTGTCGCTCCACTGTCGCAACCGTCCACCGCACCGAAGCTGTTCCCGCTACGCCGTCGTTCACCGCCTCGGATCTGGTTCCCCGCCGCCGACAAACGACCACCGCACCACACTCAACAACTTGGCCATGGGTTCGTCCAAGGCTCCACCGTCCTCCACAACTTCTCATTTCCAATGAACCACAAGAAGATTGTTGGAAAAACAGAAGGAGGACACAGCACTGCCAGCAGAAAGAGGTACTCCTCTTCCCTTATTCGTGCAAATCTTACATCTCTGCTCACACCGTATTCATCCCACGAAAGAAACTAGTAGAGCGCTTCGTACTACATCTTCTTCGTGATACTAAATGCACAAGGTTTCCTCCCATTTACTATTTCACCTTTGCTAGAGGTCAGTAGCCCGTCTGGATTTCAATTCAGGGTCAGTCGAATCACAATTAAAAGAAGCAGCACCTGCTTAGGCGCGCAGAGCACATAGTCCACATGTTCGCCGGGGAAGCGACGCATCGGTGTCTATCATAGGGGTATGGGGCGCAGGAGCTGCTTGCGCCTGATCTGGAGGTCGGCGGGGCTTGAAGGGATGGCCGGGGCGGTGCCAAGCACGGCGGTGCGGTGAGGTCGAGGGGAGGGCGGAGGTAGGGGACTGGGCCGGTGGTCGCTGGCGTTTCGAGGAAGATCGTAACACTGACTGGCTGGAGGTAGATGAAGGCAATCTGTCTGTTCTTTGTACATTGACGTTGCAGAAAAAATGGACTGGCCTATTTGTTTTCAGTCGACTGTTATTTTCATAGGAGCACACCTTGTGGTGTGCTGGAGGAGCATCTGCATTTCCCAGCCATCCCTATGCTCATATTTCAAAATCCTAGAATCTAGTAATTTCGTGTGCCATGCATGTTGTAGAGCTATCATATGTCTCCCATCATTTATTTCTCATCGACCTGCTATCTGCTACCTTTACACTGTACGACTTGTGCACACACTTCACCCATACTCACACTATTGTTTTTTATGCATGGGTATTCAAACTCTGACGCAGTGTTGATGAATACAAAAAAGAAAAGACAGAAGTCGCTCCAGTGTAATTCGAACATAACCACTAAGCGTCTCAGCGCTCTAAAGGGTGCAGTGCCAGCAGATGGAGATAGTAAACGTAGCTCTAGAGTTGATGATCTCAATTGCCACACACAACCATCCCAGGTGCTTGCTTTAACTTCGCGCTGTCAAATGTGGTTGCATGTTGCATATGGTGTCTAGCTTTTATTGCTTCCGATTTGGTTAAATTGCATCAGCTTACTTTACACATTATACCTTTGATAATGACATGCCTTCCTGTTTTTTGATACATACTACATATGTCTATTAACCATGTTCGTACATCAAACTAATGCTCTTTTATATCCCTCATCAATCACTTATGGTGAGACAGTCACCCGAGTGGGTTACTGTGAGACGCTCTACTCATTTAAAGAGTGCAGTGTCATCCTCCCCACATGATTCTCAAGAAACAGGAAGGCTAAATGAAGATAGTTAACGTAGCTCTCTAGTTGATAACCGCAATTCCCCCACACCACCATTGCAGGTGCTTGCTCTTACTTGGCAGTGTGATATGTGGTTGCATGTTGCATATGGTGTCTACCTTGTAATGCTTCTAATTAGGGTAAATTGCATCTGCTTAGTTAACACATTATACCTGTGAATATGACATGCGTTCCTGTTTTTGGTACATATTACGTCTTTGTATTAACCATGTTCTTAATCAAACTACTTTTCTTGTGTATCCCTCATCAATCACTTCTGAGGAGACACATTCAAGTTGACAATGTAATATTGGTTGCATCTTGCATATCATTTCAAACATGTATTGCCTCTAATCTGTTTAAGTGCCACTTATAATGAGACACATCTAACTTGGTAGAGTGATTTTTGGTTGGATCTTTCATATGGTGTCTAGATTGCATTGCTTCCAATTTGTTGAAATGCCTTCTGCTTAGCGTTTTTCGTACATATTCCATCCTCCTACAATGTGGTTGTCATACATAAAAGTTGTGTTTGTCAGTATCATGCATCAACGAATTTGGAAGTGCGAATTTCATTCCTTTTTCTTGTGTGTTTACTTGACAAGGCAAAATCTAAAAGAATGAAGGCACAGAATGATGGTGGCCCTCTGGAGCAACCGAAACAAATGATCTCTGCAGATTCTCCTGCTACTCCTACTGCAGTGCAAGTTCCAAATCTCACCCCCCTACTTCACAACCCCAGGTGCTTGCTCTAACATGGCAGTGTGATATCTGGTTGCATGTTGCATATGGTGCCTAGCTTGTATTGCTCCTAATTTTTTAAATTGCATCTCCTTAGCTTACACATTATACATGTGAATATGGCACGCCTTCCTATTTTTGGTACATACTACATCTGCCTATCACACCATGTTCTTACATCAAACTACTGTTCTTGTGTATCCTGCATCTATCGCTAATGATGAGATAGTCACGCCTGTGGGTTAGTATGAGACGTGCTACTCTTATAAAGAGTGCAGTTTCATCCTCTCCACATGATTCTCAAGAACCAGTAAGCCTAATTGAAGATATTGAACGTAGCTCTGTACTTGAAGACCGCACTTCCCCTACACCACCATCGCAGGTGCTTGCTCTAACTTCGCAGTGTGATATGTGGTTGCATGTTTCATACGGTGTCTAGCTTGTAATGCTTCTAATTAGGGTTAATTGCATCTGCTTAGTTTACACATTATACCTGTGAATATGACATGCCTTCCTATTTTTTGTACACACTACATCTATGTGTTAACCATGTTCTTACATGAAACTACCTCTCTCCTGTATCCTACATCAATCACTTACGATGAGACACCTTTATTCGTTGCATATTGCATATTATTTCTAGCCTATTGCAATGTATTGCTTCTAATTTGGCCAAATACATTTGTTAGGCCACCCTCTTAATTTGGCAGAGTGATATTGGTTTCATCTTTCATATGGTTTCTAGCTTGCATTGCTTCTAACTAGTTCAAACACCTTGTGCTTAGTTTACACTTTATACATCATACATGTCAATATGTCATGCCGTCCTTTTTTCATACATATTCCATCCTCCCATCATGCAGATGTCTTACATGAAAGTAGTGCTCGTCGGTATCATGCATCAATGAGTCCTGAAGAGCAAATTTTATTCCTTTTTCTTGTGGGTTTGACTTGACAAGGCAAAATCAAAAAAGAGAAAGGAAAAGAGTAAGAAAGGCGATGATGGTGGTCCTCTGCAGCAACATAAACGGAGCATCTATATGGATTCTCCTTGTACTGCTAGTGCATTACAAGTTCCAAGTCTCCGCTCCCCTACTCCACCATCCAAGGTGCTTGCTCTAACTTGGCAGTGTGATATCTGGTTGCATGTTGCATATGGTGTCTAGCTTCTATTGCTCCTAATTAGTATAAACTGCATCTGCTTAGCTTACACATGATACATGTGAATATGACACGCTTTCCTGTTTTTGATACATACTATATATGTCTATCACACCATGTTCTTACATGAAACTACTCTTCTTGTGTATCCTGCGTCAGTCACATATGATGGGACGGCTTTAAGTTGGCAGTGTGATATTGGTTTGCACCTTGAATATGATTTCTAGCATGCAGTGCTTCTAGTTTGATGAACGCCACCTATGAAGAGACAGTTTTAACTTGGCAGAGTGATATTGATTGCATCTTCCATACGGTGTCTAGCTTGCAGTGCTTCTAATTTGTTGAAGTGCCTTCTGCTTAGTTACCACATCATAGGTGTGAATATGTCAAGCCGTCCAGTTTTTCGTACACATTCCATCCTCGTATCATGACTTTGCCTTTCATCAGAGTAGTGTTCGTCAGTATCATGCATGAATGAGTTCTGAAGAGCAAATTTTATTCCTTTTTCTTCTCGGTTTGACATCACAATGCAAAATCAATAAAGCAGAAGGAAATTGGTAAGTCATTGGATGATGGTGGTCCTTCCGAGCAACTGAAACGGAGGGTCTCTACAGATTCTACTCCGCCATCCTCCCAACAAGATTCGCAAGACAACGCAAGGCTAGACAGTCAACGTAGCTGTGTAGATGATGAGCACATCTCCCCTACTCCAGCATCACAGGTGCTTGCTCTAACTGGGCACTATTATATGTAGTTGCATGTTGCGTATGATGTCTAGCTTCTATTGCTTCTAACTTTGTTGAATTGCATCTGCTTACTTTACACATAATGCCTATGAATATGACACGTGTTCCTGTTTCTAGAACATACTATATCTGATCACACCGTGTTCTTACATCAGACTACTGTTCTTGCATATCCCGCATCAGTCACTTATGATAAGGCACCTTCAAGTCGCCACTATGATATTGGTTGTGTCTTGCATATGATTTCTAGCATGTACTGCTTCTAATTTGATTAAATGTCAGACAATTTGAACTTGGCAGAGTGATATTGGTTGCACCTTTCATATGGTGTCTAGCTTGCAGTGCTTTTAATTTGTTAAAATGCCTTCTGCTTAGTTACCACATCATGGGTGTGAATATGTCACACCGTCCTGTTTTTCGTACATATTCCATCCCCGTATCATGTGTTTGCCTTTCATCTGAGTAGTGTTCGTCAGTATCATGCATGAATGAGTTCTGAAGAGTGAATTTTATTCCTTTTTCTTATTGGTTTGACTTCACAATGCAAAATCAATACAACTGAAGGAAATTAGTCCGGCAATGGATGATGATGGTCCTTCGGAGAAAGTCGAACAGAGGGTCTCTACAGATTCTACTCCGCCATCCTACCAACAAGATTCGCAAGACAACACAAGGCTAGACAGCCAACGTAGTTGTGTAGATGATGAGCACATCTCCCCTACTCCACCATCACAGGTGCTTGCTCTAACTTGGCACTATTATATGTGGTTGCATGTTGTGTATGATGTCTAGCTTGTATTGCTTCTAACTTTGTTGAATTGCATCTGCTTACTTTACACACAATGCCTGTGAATATGACACCTGTTCCTGTTTCTAGAACATACGTGTAGATGATGAGCACATCTCCCCTACTCCACCATCACATGTGCTTGCTCTAACTTGGCACTATTATATGTGGTTGCATGTTGCGTATGATGTCTAGCTTGTATTGCTTCTAACTTTGTTGAATTGCATCTGCTTACTTTACACATAATGCCTGTGAATATGACACATGTTCCTGTTTCTAGAACATACGTGTAGATGATGAGCACATCTCCCCTACTCCACCATCACAAGTGCTTGCTCTAACTTGGAACTATTATATGTTGTTGCGTGTTCCATATGATGTCTAGTTTGTATTGCTTCTGATTTTGTTGAATTGCATCTGCGTAGCTTACAACTTATACCTGCAACGATCACTTACCCATAAGACACATTTAACTTGGGAGTGTGATGTAGGTTGCATCTTGCATTGTCTTCTAGCTTGTACTGCTTCTAATTTCTTGAAATGGCACTTACGACGAGACACTTTTTACCTGATAGAGTGATATTGGTTGCATGTTCATATGGTGCCTAGCTTTCATTTCTTCTAATTTTGTTGAAATGCCTTCTGCTTACTGTTTTTCATACATATTCCCTCCTCCTACCGTACGTCTGAATATGCAATGTTGTCTTCTTTTTGTATATATTCCATCCTCCTATCACGCGCTTGTCTTACATCAAAGTAGTGTTCGTCTGTATCATGCATCAACCAGTTATGCAGAGCTAATTTTATTCATATTCTTTTGGTTTTGACTTCATAAGGCAATAACAGAAAATAGGAAGGAAAAGAGTAAGTTAGGGGATGTTGGTGGTCCTCTGGACCAACACAAACAGAGGCTCTCTAGATTTGCCACTGCTACTGCTAATAAAGTTGAAGTCCCAAGTCTACATGATGAGTTCATCTCCCGTACTCCACCATCGCAGGTGCTTGCTCTAAGTTGACAGTGTGATAATTAGTTTCATGTTGCATATGTTGTCTAGCCTGTATTTCTTCTATTTTGATTAAATTGCACCTGCTGAGTTTATACTTTATACATGTGCATATGACATGCCTTTCTGTGTCTAGAATACACTGCATCTATCAATCATACCATGTTCTTACATCAAAGTGCTACTATTGTGTATCCCTCATCAGTCACTCATGATTGGATGCTTTTAACATGGAAGTTTGATAGTGGTTGCATCTTGCATTGATTTCTATGTTGTACTGCTTCTAATTTTTCGAAATGCCACTTATGACAAGACACTTTTAACTAGGCAGAGTGATATTGGTTGCATCTTTCATATGGTGTCTAGCTTGCATTACTTCTATTTTCTTGAAAATCCTTCTCCTTAATTTACACATCGTAGCTGTCAATATGCCACGCCGTCCTGTTTTTCTTACATATTCCATCCTCATATGGTTGTCTTACATCAAAGTATTGCTTGTCTGTATCATGCATCAATGAGTTCTGAAGAGCGATTTTGTTCTTTTGTGTTGTCGGTATGCCTTGACATGGCAAAGTCAAAAAAGATCAAGGAAAATAATATAGTAGGGAATGGTGTTGTTGGGGAACGTAGCATAAATTCAAAATTTTCCTATGTGTCACCAAGATCTATCTATGGAGTCATCTAGCAACGAGGGAGGAGTGGATCTACATACCCTTGTAGATCGCGCGCGGAAGCGTTCAAGAGAACGAGGTTGATGGAGTCGTACTCATCGTGATCCAAATCACCGATGATCCTAGCGCCGAACGGACGGCACCTCCAAGTTCAACACACGTACGGAGCAGCGACGTCTCCTCCTTCTTGATCCAGCAAGGGGGGAGGAGAGGTTGATGGAGATCCAATAGCATGACGGCATGGTGGTGGAAGTAGCGGGATTCCAACAGGGCTTCGCCAAGCGCTGCGGGAGGAGGGAGATGTGTCATGGGAGGGAGAGGGAGGCGCTAGGGCTTACGTATGGTTGTCCTCCTTCCCCCCATTATATATAGGGCCAAGGGAGAGGGGGAGGGCGCAGCCTTGCCCCTTCCTCCAAGGAAGGGTGCAGCCAAGGGGGGGAGGAGTCCATCCTCCCCAAGGCACCTCGGAGGTGCCTTCCCCCTTTAGGACTCTCCCCTCCTCTTGTCCCTTTGGCGCATGGGCCTCTAGGGGCTGGTGCCCTTGGCCCATATAGGCCAAGGCGCACCCCCTACAGCCCATGTGGCCCCCGGGGCAGGTGGCCCCACCCGGTGGACCCTCGGGACCCTTCCGGTGGTCCCGGTACAATACCGGTGACCCCGAAACTTGTCCCGATGGCCGAAATAGCACTTCCTATATATAATTCTTTACCTCCGGACCATTCCGGAACTCCTCGTGACGTCCGGGATCTCATCCGGGACTCCGAACAACATTCGGGTTACCGCATACTAATATCTCTATAACCCTAGCGTCACCGAACCTTAAGTGTGTAGACCCTACGGGTTCGGGAGACATGCAGACATGACCGAGATGACTCTCCGGTCAATAACCAACAGCGGGATCTGGATACCCATGTTGGCTCCCACATGTTCCACGATGATCTCATCGGATGAACCACGATGTCAAGGACTTAATCAATCCCGTATACAATTCCCTTTTTCTAGCGGTACGATACTTGCCCGAGATTCGATCGTCGGTATCCCGATACCTTGTTCAATCTCGTTACCGGCAAGTCTCTTTACTCGTTCCGTAACACATCATCCCGTGATCAACTCCTTGATCACATTGTGCACATTATGATGATGTCCTACCGAGTGGGCCCAGAGATACCTCTCCATTTACACGGAGTGACAAATCCCAGTCTCGATTCGTGCCAACCCAACAGACACTTCCGGAGATACCCGTAGTGCACCTTTATAGCCACCCAGTTACGTTGTGACGTTTGGTACACCCAAAGCACTCCTACGGTATCCGGGAGTTGCACAATATCATGGTCTAAGGAAATGATACTTGACATTAGAAAAGCTTTAGCATACGAACTACATGATCTTGTGCTAGGCTTAGGATTGGGTCTTGTCCATCACATCATTCTCCTAATGATGTGATCCCGTTATCAATGACATCCAATGTCCATGGTCAGGAAACCGTAACCATCTATTGATCAACGAGCTAGTCAACTAGAGGCTTACTAGGGACATGGTGTTGTCTATGTATCCACACATGTATCTGAGTTTCCTATCAATACAATTATAGCATGGATAATAAACGATTATCATGAACAAGGAAATATAATAATAATCAATTTATTATTGCCTCTAGGGCATATTTCCAACAGTCTCCCACTTGCACTAGAGTCAATAATCTAGTTCACATCGTCATGTGATTAACACTCACAGGTCACATCGCCATGTGACCAACATCCAAAGAGTTTACTAGTGTCACTAAACTAGTTCACATCATCATGTGATTAAGACTCAATGAGTTCTGGGTTTGATCATGTTTTGCTTGTGAGAGAGGTTTTAGTCAACGGGTCTGCAACATTCAGATCCGTATGTACTTCGCAAATTTCTATGTCATCTTGTAGATGCAACTACTACGCTACATTTGGAGCTATTCCAAACAACTGTTCTACTATACGAATCCAGTTTACTATTCAGAATAATCTGGATTAGTGTCAAAGTTTGCATCGGCGTAACCCTTTACGACGAACTCTTTTACCACCTCCATAATCGAAAAAATTCCTTAGTCCACTAGTTACTAAGGATAACTTTGACCGCTGTCTTGTGATCCATTCTTGGATCACTCTTGTACCCCTTGACTGACTCATGGCAAGGCACACTTCAGGTGCGGTACACAACATAGCATACTGTAGAGAGCCTATGATAAAAGCATAGGGGACGACCTTCGTCCTTCCTCTTTCTTCTGCCGTGGTCGAGCTTTAAGTCTTAACTTCATACCTTACAACTCAGGCAAGAACTCCTTCTTTGACTGATCCATCTTGAACACCTTCAAGATCATGTCAAGGTATGTGCTCATTTGAAAGTACCATTAAGCATTTTGATCTATCCTTATAGATCTTGATGCTCAATGTTCAAGTAGCTTAATCCAGGCTTTCCATTGAAAAATACTTTCCAAATAACCCTATATGCTTTCCAGAAATTCTACGTCATTTCTGATCACAATATGTCAACATATATTTATCAGAAATTCTATAGTGCTCCCACTCACTTCTTTGGAAATACAAGTTTCTCATAAACTTTGTATAAACCCAAAATCTTTGATCATCATCAAAGCATACATTCCAACTCCGAGATGCTTACTCCAGTCCTAGAAGGATTGCTGGAGCTTTGCATACTTATTAGCATCTTTCAGGATTGACAAAACCTTCCGGTTGTATCACATACAACCTTTCCTCAAGAAAATCGTCGAGGAAACAATGTTTTGACATCCTATCTGCAAGATTTCATAAATAATGCAGTAATCGCTAATATAATTCCAACAGACTCTTAGCATCGCTACGAGTGAGAAAGTCTCATCGTAGTCAACTCCTTGAACTTGTCGGAAAACATCTTAACGACAAGTCGAGCTTTCTTAATGGTGACATTTACCATCATTGTCCGTCTTCCTTTTAAAATCCATCTGTACTCAATAGCATTACGACCATCGAGCCGTTCTGCCAAAGTCTACACTTTGTTTTCATACATGGATCCTCTCTCGGATTTTATGGCCTCGAGCCATTTATCGGAATCCGGGCCCACCATCGCTTCTCCATAGCTCGTAGGTTCATTGTTGTCTAGCAACATGACTTCCAAGACAGGATTACGTACCACTCTGAAGTAGTACGCATCCTTGTCATCCCACGAGGTTTGGTAGTGACTTGATCTGAAGTTTCATGATCACTATCATAAGCTTCCACTTCAATTGGTGTAGGTGCCACAGGAACAACTCCCTGTGCCCTGCCACACACTAGTTGAAGAGACGGTTCAATAACCTCATCAAGTCTCCACCATCCTCCCACTCAATTCTTTCGAGAGAAACTTTTCCTCGAGAAAGGACCCGATTCTAGAAACAATCCCTTATTGCTTTCGGATCTGAGACAGGAGGTATACCCAACTGTTTTGGGTGTCCTATGAAGATGCATTTATCCGCTTTGGGTTCGAGCTTATCAGCCTGAAACTTTTTCACATAAGCGTCGCAGCCCCAAACTTTTAAGAAATGACAGCTTAGGTTTCTCTAAACCATAGTTCATACGGTGTCATCTCATCGGAATTACGTGGTGCCCTATTTAAAGTGAATGTGGTTGTCTTTAATGCCTAACCCATAAACTATCATGGTAATTCGATAAGAGACATCATGGTATGCATCATATCCAATAGGGTGCAGTTATGATGTTCGGACACCATCACACTATGGTGTTCCAGGCTGTATTAGTTGTGAAACAATTTCCACAATGTCTTAATTCTGTGCCAAACTCGTAATTCAGATATTCATCTCTATGATCATATCATAGATCTTTTATCCTCTTGTCACGACGATCTTTCAACTTCACCCTGAAATTACTTGAACCTTTCAATAATTCAGACTCGTGATTCATCAAGTAAATGTACTCAACATCTACTCAAACCAACTGTGAAGTAAGAACATAACGATGTCCACTACACGCCTCAGCACTCATTGGACTGCACACATCAAAATGTATTACTTCCAACAAGTTGCTTTCTAGTTCCATTTTACTGAAAACGAGGCTTTTAGTCATCTTGCCCATGTGGTATGATTTGCATGTCTCAAGTGATTCAAAATCAAGTGAGTCAAAACGATCCATCTGTATAGAGTTTCTTCATGCATATCTACCAACAAACATGGTTCGCATGTCTCAATCCTCTCAAAAACGAGTGAGCCCAAAGATCCATCAACATGGAGCTTCTTCATGCGTTTTATACCTATATGACTTAAGTGGCAGTGCCACAAGTAGGTGGTACTATCATTACTATCTTTTGGCATGAACATGTGTATCACTATGATCAAGTTTCAATAAACCATTCATTTCAGGTGTAAGACCATTTGAAGGTATTATTCAAATAAACAGAGTAACCATTATTCTCTTTAAATGAATAACCATATTGCGATAGACATAATCCAATCATGTCTATGCTCAGCGCAAACACCAAATAACAATTATTTAGGTTTTAATACCAATCTCGATGGTAGAGGGAGCGTGCGATGCTTGATCATATCAACCCTGGAAACACTTCCAACACATATCGTCAGCTCACCTTTAGCTAGTCTCCGTTTATTCCGTAGCCTTTTGTTTCGAGTTACTAACACTTAGCAACCGAACCGGTATCTAATACCCTGGTGCTACTAGGAGTACTAGTAAAGTACACATCAACACAATGTATATCCAATATACTTCTATCGACCTTGCCAGCCTTCTCATCTACCAAGTATCTAGGGTAATTCTGCTCCAGTGGCTGTTCCCCTTATTACAAAAGCACTTAGTCTCGGGTTTGGGTTCAACCTTGGGTTTCTTCACTAGAGCAGCAGCTGAATTGCCGTTTCATGAAGTATCCCTTCTTGCCCTTGCCCTTCTTGAAACTAGTGGTTTCACTAACCATCAACAATTGATGCTCCTTCTTGATTTCTACTTTCGTGGTGTCAAACATCGCGAATATCTCAAGGATCATCATATATGTCCCTGATATATTATAGTTCATCACGAAGCTCTAGCAGCTTGGTGGTAATGACTTCGGAGAAACATCACTATCTTCATCTGGAAGATCAACTCCCACTCGATTCAAATGATTGTTGTACTCAGACAATCTGAGCACAAGCTCAACAATTGAGCTTTTCTCCTTAGTTTGTAGGCTAAGAAAATCGTCGGAGGTCTTATACCTCTTGACGTGGGCACGAGCCTGAAATCCCAATTTCAGCCCTCGAAACATCTCATATGTTTTGCGACGTTTCAAAACCGTCTTCGGTGCCTCAACTCTAAACCGTTTAACTGAACTATCACGTAGTTATCAAAATGTGTATGTCAGATGTTCGCAACATCCACAGACGACGTTCGAGGTTCAGCACACTGAGCGGTGCATTAAGGACATAAGCCTTCTATGAAGCAATGAGGACAATCCTCAGTTTACGGACCTAGTCCGCATAATTGCTACTATCAACTTTCAACTAAATTTTCTCTAGGAACATATCTAAACAGTAGAACTGAAGCGCGAGCTACGACATAATTTGCGAAGATCCTTTTGACTATGTTCAGGATAATTAAGTTCATCTTATGAACTCCCACTCAGATAGACATCCCTCTAGTCATCTAAGTGATTACATGATCCGAGTCAACTAGGCCGTGTCCGATCATCACGTGAGACGGACTAGTCATCATCGGTGAACATCTTCATGTTGATCGTATCTACCATACGACTCATGCTCGACCTTTTGGTCTCTTGTGTTCCGAGGCCATGTCTGTACATGCTAGGCTCGTCAAGTCAACCTAAGTGTTTTGCGTGTGTAAATCTGTGTTACACCCGTTGTATGTGAACGTAAGAATCTATCACACCCGATCATCACGTGGTGCTTCGAAACGACGAACTTTCGCAACGGTGCACAGTTAGGGGGAACACCTTCTTGAAATTTTAGTGAGGGATCATCTTATTTACTACCGTCGTTCTAAGTAAACAAGATGCATAAACATGATAAACATCACATGCAATCAAATAATAGTGACATGATATGGCCAATATCATATAGCTCCTTTGATCTCCATCTTGGGGCTCCATGATCATCTTGTCACCGGCATGACACCATGATCTCCATCATCATGATCTCTATCATCGTGTCTTCATGAAGTTGTCTCGTCAACTATTACTTCTACTACTATAGCTAACGGTTAGCAATAAAGTAAAGTAATTACATGACGTTTATGTTGACACGCAGGTCATAAATAAATTAAGACAACTCCTATGGCTCCTGCCGGTTGTCATACTCATCGACATGCAAGTCGTGATTCCTATTACAAGAACATGATCAATCTCATACATCACATATATCATTCATCACATCCTTTTGGCCATATCACATCACATAGCATACCCTGCAAAAACAAGTTAGACGTCCTCTAATTGTTGTTTGCATGTTTTACGTGGCTGCTATGGGTTTCTAGCAAGAACGTTTCTTACCTACGCAAAAACCACAACGTGATATGCCAATTGCTATTTACCCTTCATAAGGACCCTTTTCATCGAATCCGATCCGACTAAAGTGGGAGAGACAGACACCCGCTAGCCACCTTATGCAACTAGTGCATGTCAGTCGGTGGAACCAGTCTCACGTAAGAGTACGTGTAAGGTCGGTCCGGGCCGCTTCATCCCACGATGCCGCCGAATCAAGATAAGACTAGTAACGGCAAGCATATTGAACAAAATCAACGCCCACAACTACTTTGTGTTCTACTCGTGCATAGAAACTACGCATAGACCTAGCTCATGATGCCACTGTTGGGGAACGTAGCATAAATTCAAAATTTTCCTACGTGTCACCAAGATCTATCTATGGAGTCATCTAGCAACGAGGGAGGAGTGGATCTACATACCCTTGTAGATCGCGCGCGGAAGCGTTCAAGAGAACGGGGTTGATGGAGTCGTACTCGTCGTGATCCAAATCACCGATGATCCTAGCGCCGAACGGACGGCACCTCCGCGTTCAACACACGTACGGAGCAGCGACGTCTCCTCCTTCTTGATCCAGCAAGGGGGAGGAGAGGTTGATGGAGATCCAACAGCACGACGGCGTGGTGGTGGAAGTAGCGGGATTCCAACAGGGCTTCGCCAAGCGCTGCGGGAGGAGGGAGATGTGTCATGGGAGGGAGAGGGAGGCGCCAGGGCTTAGGTATGGTTGCCCTCCCTTCCCCCCACTATATATAGGGCCAAGGGAGAGGGGGAGGGCGCAGCCTTGCCCCTTCCTCCAAGGAAGGGTGCGGCCAAGGGGGGGAGGAGTCCATCCTCCCCAAGGCACCTCGGAGGTGCCTTCCCCCTTTAGGACTCTCCCCTCCTCTTGTCCCTTTGGCGCATGGGCCTCTAGGGGCTGGTGCCCTTGGCCCATATAGGCCAAGGCGCACCCCCTACAGCCCATGTGGCCCCCGGGGCAGGTGGCCCCACCCGGTGGACCCCCGGGACCCTTCCGGTGGTCCCGGTACAATACCGGTGACCCCGAAACTTGTCCCGATGGCCGAAATAGCACTTCCTATATATAATTCTTTACCTCCGGACCATTCCGGAACTCCTCGTGACGTCCGGGATCTCATCCGGGACTCCGAACAACTTTCGGGTTACCGCATACTAATATCTCTATAACCCTAGCGTCACCGAACCTTAAGTGTGTAGACCCTACGGGTTCGGGAGACATGCAGACATGACCGAGATGACTCTCCGGTCAATAACCAACAGCGGGATCTGGATACCCATGTTGGCTCCCACATGTTCCACGATGATCTCATCGGATGAACCACGATGTCAAGGACTTAATCAATCCCGTATACAATTCCCTTTGTCTAGCGGTACGATACTTGCCCGAGATTCGATCGTCGGTATCCCGATACCTTGTTCAATCTCGTTACCGGCAAGTCTCTTTACTCGTTCCGTAACACATCATCCCGTGATCAACTCCTTGATCACATTGTGCACATTATGATGATGTCCTACCGAGTGGGCCCAGAGATACCTCTCCGTTTACACGGAGTGACAAATCCCAGTCTCGATTCGTGCCAACCCAACAGACACTTTCGGAGATACCCGTAGTGCACCTTTATAGTCACCCAGTTACGTTGTGACGTTTGGTACACCCAAAGCACTCCTACGATATCCAGGAGTTGCACAATCTCATGGTCTAAGGAAATGATACTTGACATTAGAGAAGCTTTAGCATATGAACTACATGATCTTGTGCTAGGCTTAGGATTGGGTCTTGTCCATCACATCATTCTCCTAATGATGTGATCCCGTTATCAATGACATCCAATGTCCATGGTCAGGAAACCGTAACCATCTATTGATCAACGAGCTAGTCAACTAGAGGCTTACTAGGGACATGGTGTTGTCTATGTATCCACACATGTATCTAAGTTTCCTATCAATACAATTATAGCATGGATAATAAATGATTATCATGAACAAGGAAATATAATTATAATCAATATATTATTGCCTCTAGGGCATATTTCCAACAGGTGTTACTCGCCGGGTGAAACAGAAAAGGATCTGCCCTCGAGATTCAGCTGGTACTTATAGTGCAGTAGAAGGTCCAAGTCCACCGGCTAAATCTACAAACACAGTATCACCTGCTCCACTAGCTGTAGCATCCGCTTCAATTGTACCAGCATCTCAACAAGTTACTCGTTCGTTTTCTCCAGAACTGGCCAGTTCCCAAGCTGCATTCACACCTAACACTACTTCTGAAGCACTACTGACACAATAGGACTTGGCAAGATCAGATGAACCTCATGAGCATCAACACCAAGACGATACCTGACCGAGTCAAGTTGCAGTTGCATGCTCCTTTATATGTACTCTCACAGTTTGATGTGCACTAACACTTTCCATATTCGTTGTTGAACTAGCACCACGGTGCAAGCGGAAAAAGACATCAGGGATAATGCTTGACAGATTAACAAAATCTAAAGGAGGAAGAATGGAGATCCATTTTGAGGCAGGTTTAAAAAGGCCACGTGATGCTACAGAGTCAGCCAAGTTAGTATCAGAGGCAGCCATTGCCGTTAGGTGTCATGCACGTATCCTCCCAACGTGGATCCAGTACAGGAATGAGAAAGACAATACCCAGTTTAACACCTTCCCTGACCATTTATCCATAAGTAATGTTATTCATCGCAATTTGTAATATTGTCTTGCTCTGTGCCATACTTTCTGGCTTCCTCCTAATAAGACTCACATTCTTTTTTTAACATATGAGGTTCAAGTTGGATCCGAAAGATGATGCAACTAAACAAGCATGCACTCATGTTTTTCAGTCTGCTCTGCAACAGTATCGGTACCACCTTAGAAAATCTCACTTTGAAGGCAAGGCTAACAATGTAAATCGCCCAAACATCTCCAGTGGAATATCTTATAGATGAAGACTGGACAACCCTTGTTAAACACTGGTCTGGTCCAAAGTATCAGGTAGGGTATATGTATTTGATCAGACCACATATTGAACTGGTATTTTTGTATGTGCCTTACAAGTGTATCTTCTTCTAGGCTAACTGTTTGAAGAACAAACCAACCGTTCCAAAGTGAAATTCCAATAGACAACATGATCTCGTAGCTAAATTGCACACTGCGAGGCCCTTGTAAATAGCTGCTGCTTCCTTATTTTTTCTATGCCATATTATCGTATCTATATTGATTTGTTACAAATACAGAGGAAAACCCGTGCAGACCAAAAAGAACCTGAACCGAATGCAATGCAAATCTTCAAGTCCTTACTCCTCCTGCCTTTGAACTGATTGGTACTATGATGTGTTCATTTAACTGCTTGGTTTGCAGCCAATGCCAGTTACTCTGTTCACTTTTATACACGGTTGTCTTAACGTATCATTTCACCTTACATGGTTTAAAAGAGATGAAGGGTATTATTTTGGTCTTGATCTGTAATCTAGTTGTGATGTTCACGTGTGCACACAATGATAGAATAGCCTGTTTGTTTTATATCTGTTTGCCCATGATATGAATGATGTCATACTATGTTCATCCTACTTTAAACCATGTCTCTTTATCCTTAGATGTCAACGAATGTGAGGAAATAGACAATATAGTAGGCATTCTACATGGACATATGTTTCGAAGGTGATTTTATTATGTAGTTGGCACTACAATACATGCCAATGTATTATAGTAGTTCACCAAAATAAGTTATGTATAAACATGAAACCTACTTTGTTTGTTTTTTTCTTATTAGTAACTTATCTGGTACACTAATCTACAAGTTCAAACTTTCAGCAAGCTATGGAACAAATGATTGAACAGCCACAACCACCTAAAGGTTATGAGGCTACCACAGGCACAATGTCACCTCTTGCTGCAGTGCATCGGTATCTCTCCACTAACAGTGCAAAAAGCACCTTCCTACGTAATTCTGGATTGGTTGTCAAGGTAACCTCGTCCAAATCGCCTATTGAACAAAATCTTCCAGCTAGACAGAGTGATATATCTGTGCTGCAGACACAAGTCCAATCCCTAATGGACGTTGTGTTAGAAACAAAAATAGTGGTTGACAAATGTCATGAAGATATGAATTGTTTTGAAACCAGACTATCAGACATTTGCTTTGTTGTTCAAGAGCAATGGTGGAAAAAAGGGGAAGATCATGCTGCTCCATCAGATTCTATAGCCTAATACATAAGCACTCAAGTCAAATGATTTGTGCTTCTATACATCTGATGGTGCTTTTATCTGCAAGGATTGTGAACTTTATGCCAACAGGCCTTTTGTTGTATGGTTGGAATTTATTTTGTTGTGATATAGCATTTATGATGATGCCAAAGGTTGCAGTAATTATGACGCTATTTTTGTATAGTGTAGGTTTATCTTAGTAATGTATTAGGCCAAAAGCTCCGTAGGAGTCCAACATGCCAACATTCGTCGGGCCCATTCCAATTGTGCTAAAGACGATTCTGGGCCGAAATTTGCATGTAGCCCACTAAAAATATATGGGCCTAAATCAGCATAAGCTTTCATATTTTTCTGGTAGGCTTGTGCCCATAGTGGGCCTTTAACAGGCCTAAATATAATTTGGCCCTCAGTAATAATAGGCCATTATAAATATCTCGAGCCCATAAAAAACATGGGCCTTTAATAGGCCGAAAGTAAGATTGGGCCCTGATTGTGCCAAATAACCCACTGGTCTTAGCAGGCCAAAATGGTGGCCCATTTACAATGCGGATCGTCCACAGGCCGAAATTCAGATGGGTCGTAAATGCGCCGACCTACTACACGGGCCTTTAACAGGCCGGAAGCTCGGTCGGGCTTGATTAGTGTCATTTTTATATAGGCCGTTAGTAGGCCCGATGTGGCGTTGGGCCACATATGGCCCATGGATTTCGTCCAACGGTAACAGGCCGAAAGTCACAAGGCTGAAAGTGGCCCAAATCTGTAGTGGGCCTCTAACAGGCCGAATGTCAGACATGGCCGAATATGACCCATATCCTTCACAATCATTTATGGGCCGAAAGTTTCAATGGCTTATAAATGGGCCCAAATGAAGCAGGACCTTTAATAGACCGGAAACACATCGAGCCGTTCTTAGCGGAATGTTAACGAGCCAGAAGTGACCATGGGCCGCGATGATGGCAAGTTTAGGACGGGCCGTTGATGGGCCGATTTGACACTAGCCGTATGGGCCTTAACTGAGAATGTTGGGCCTTTAGTTGGGCCGGCCCATTATGGTCTGCAAAATCTTGTGGGCCTTTAGCTGGGCCGGCCCATTATGGCCCGCTAAATCTTGTGGACCTTTAGTTGGGCCGGCCCATTATGGCCTGCTAAATCTTGTGGGCCTTTAGTTGGGCCGGCCCATTTAATCTTTATGGGCCACTTTTGGGCCGGTCCACGTGTCAACGTATCATAGGCGCATCTTGCCCATTGGATGAGTGACACCTGTGCCAACGCGGAGCCGACATGTGGTTCCGTCAGCCAATGAGAATTTTGCACGTGGAAAATCGGCATTGGTCGTGGCTGTTAGCGGGTTATCGGATCCAAAACCGGACCCGATAGCTTAACGGCGTCCCGTTGCGGTGGATGCCACGTGTTGGTCACCCTTGACGAAAGCACTTCTATGACGCGTGATTTATCGTCATGGAAGTGGACACTTCCGTGATGATAATTTTGGTAATGTCATGGAACACTTCTACGACAGCACATGTATGACTATATTGATTCTGTCATAAAATCGTCATGGATGTACATGCATGACAGAAAACGTGACCTACTGTGAAAAACATGTATCATCACGGAAGTGTCTTTTTTGTAGCGTCGATCGCTATCCAGCATGCATCTATGGTATTATGTTCATGACAAACAGAGTAACACCAATGAATAATTAGTTTAGTTGGCCAAACCAAACAGATAGACCGGAGAGAAATACCAAGCTATAACAACCATGCATAATAAAGGTAGAAAAGACTCAATTACTTTCAATGAATAATCTGATCATAAACCCACAATTCATCGGATCCCAACAACCACACCGCAAAAGAAGATTACATCGGATAGAACTCTGAGAAGATCGAGGAGAGCATGGTATTGAAGATCAAAGAGAGAGAAGCCATCTAGCTACTAGCTATGAACCCATAGGTCTATGGTGAACTACTCATGCATCATCGGAAGGCAAGAAGGCTGATGTAGAAGCCCACCATGATTGATTCCCCCTTCGACGGAGTACCGAAAAAGGCCTCCAAATGGGATCATGGAAGAACATAAGCTTGTGGTGGCGAAAAAAATGTTTCGGGTGGCTCTCTGTCAGTTTGGGAATATTTGGGAATTTATAGATGGTGGAATTAGGTCAGGCGGAGTTGCATGGGAGTCATGTGCTCAGGGGGCGCGCCTACCCCCTCGGGGCGCACCCCGTGAGCTCTTGGGTCTCTCATATATCTTCTGATAGAGGCAAAGGTGTACCATCTTTTGATGATATGGTGATTATCGTTTCAAAGGAGTAGACTTTCATGATCTGACTACAAACGTGTGAGGACATCGCGCCTTAGCAATCGCTAACCAACTCCGAGAGGTTATTGACCACGCTGGAGCACGATCAACCTCGCCACGAAGGTCTATTTCCTGCAAGCAAACAAAGAACAAGCAAGAAACTAAGATTGCAATCAGGATATTGCGAATATAAGATGAAATCTTTACTGATCAAGGTGGGGTTCTGTGACGCCTTGGTCTGGTCGTTGAACACAAACGAAGTATGCGAAGTTGCAGCTATGGAGAACTTTTAATCTAAACAAAACCCAAAGTCTAAACGATGCCCTAAGGGTTGTATATATGGAGGAAGAGGAGGAATTTCGTGGCCCTTGGAGGAGGGGTCCGAAACCAACCCTATCTCTTGTTTCCCCACACATACGGACTCTAAAAACAGACTATACTTATGTATTTCGAAATTAGATGGGCCTGGCCCAATAATAAGATGACGCGGCACCTATAATAGCCTCTGGACATAATTTGTGAAGTGGCATCTTATATATTTCATCCAAGACTTCATGCACTCATTACGGTGGCTTCGAAGTCCTGAAATCATCACTTGGAACTCCGTTCTTGTTGTTGGGGAACGCAATATTTCAAAAAAATTCCAACGATCACGCAAGATCTATCTAGGAGATGTAGTCAAACATCTTCGCGATCCAACTGATCAAGTACTGAACGCACGACACCTTCGCGATCTGCACACGTTCGGCATGGTGACGTCCCTCATACTCTTGATCCAGTTGAGGCCGAGGGTGAGTTCCGTCAGCACGACGGTGTGGTGATGGTGATGATGAAGTTACCGATGCAGGGCTTTGCCTAAGCACTATGACAATATGACCGACATGAAAACTGTGGAGGGGGGCACCGCACACGGCTAAAGTTCAACTTGTGTGTCTATGGGGTGCCTAACGAAGCTATGTACCTAGGGTAGGGTCATGGATCTGTCCAAGATACCCTCCCCAAGGACATCTCTAAAAGAACCAGAAGCAGTGGAAGAGAGATCATCATCCACTCGACCATGAAGTTATGTTCCACTCGACAGCTTTGAAGACACTCGACCATGCGAACAACCACTCGACCACCAGAAGATGTGAAGCCACTCACTCCGCAACGGTTAGGATTTAAGTCATAACTTTAATAATCATTTATAGCACTTTACTCCGGATGTTACCAGTAACGCTCCTCCTTTATGAACATTGAACCCTGTGTAACGGAGGGGAGTTGGGGTCCTGGCGCACTCTATATAAGCCACCCCCTCCTCTGGGACAAGGGTTCACACCTTTTTTAATTCACACGCATATATCCAGTCGACCGCCTCCGGGCTCCGAGACATAGGGCTGTTACTTCCTTCGAGAAGGGCCTGAACTCGTAAAACTCGCGTGTACAACTCCTCCATAGCTAGGATCTTGTCTCTACATTCCTACCCCCCTATTCTACTGTCAGGCTTAGAACCACGATAGTTGGCGCCCACCGTGGGGCAGGTGTCTTAGCGATTTTTTTGGAGAAGTTACAAGTTTTCCGATCCCCGTCACCATGGTCTCAGGCGGAGGTTTGGCTGAGGGCCGCGAGATCCATCTCGGTGCGCTCGTGTTTATCACCGACGACTCCGCTTGGCTTCAGGAGGCTCCACTCGACGTCGACGCGCTCCCCCTCCGTGGGGCGACGCACTTTCGCGTGTGCGTATGCAGTGTCCTCCTGCGGCAGCCGTCGACCCAGTATCAGTCGGCTCCAGCAGCTTTCCCCCTCCCCGCGGCCCGCCGGAGAAAACGTTCCGGTCGGTCGAGGCTTCAGCGGTGGATGAGGCATGCGGTGGCCCGCCAGTCGGCCACCCCTCAAGTCGCGGCAATCGAGCCCGACGAAACTCTCTACGGCTTGTTCGATCTGTCGACCGGCTATGTAGAGACTGCATCCGAGTGCGATAGCAGCGACCCAGCGGCAGAAGTTTTGATGGTCAATGGACCACGCGGTCCTCCTGGCTTCACCCATGAAGACGGAGGTGATGAGGACGGTGATCTATCGCGCGTTCATGAAGAGTACCGCCCCGAACCCCTCTCTTCGCAGCAGAGGGAGGAACTTCACCGCCAGAACATGGATGCACTACACACTCCTATAGTTGGAGAAACCCCTGAGACCCAGGCCTTGGAGCAGGCGCGCTTGGCCAACTTGGCCGAGCGCACTCGACTGGAGAACCTCCAGCGCGCACTTGACGATCGTGCTCGGCACCGTGCTCCCGAATCCAGTCGATACCAGCCTTTTCCACCTCCGACTTAGGTATACCGAACCCCGATCCAGAATCTAGCAGCTGCTGCCCGGATAGCGGAGTTGATCCAACCTTCCCAGTCAGAAACTGGCCGAGGTTTGGTGCAGATCTGAGCTTTGCTCCGAGCGGCGGGAGAACAGAACACAGCCGTATCTCAGTCGCGGAATAGGATCCATGGCAAATCCGTGGTTGCAGACACAGTTCAGTCAGCCTATAGCCCAAGATCGCCCCCGAGGCACGAGGGACGTGGAGATCGACGAGATCAGTACAGAAACCGTGAGCAGTATGATCACCGAGTCAATCGCGATGATCATCGTCGAGTGCCCACGCCTCCCCCAAGGAGTGGGTCGTACGTGCCTCGGCAGCATGAAGACGGGCGCCCTCACAGCGTTGGGCGAGGGATTCCAGTCGACCCCAGGGAGCCAGGCTTTGATGCGAGATCTATTCTCATTCAGGGCTTGGTCGTCAAAAACAGAGCTCACCGAGAGGGCCATGACAGGGATCTGCAAACCAGCAGCATTGTAATTCTGTCAATCTCCCTACACCACATGGTGGAGGATGTGTCTGATCATCAGGCAATTTGTGCCTTTAAGGAAGGTGTCAGGTATCGGGAGTTGAATCTGAAATTCGGTCGGACAGGAAGTATGACTCTGACTCGGATGATGGAGATTGCCACCAAGTATGCCAATGGTCAAGAAGAAGAACGACTCCAGGGTGGCAAGCACAAAGCAGTCGCCCATGAAGCCGGAGGAGGAAACTCCGGTCGAAAACAAAAGCGCAAGGCCGAGCCAGCTGCTCCTGGTGAAGCCTTAGCTGTGATTCAAGGCAAGTTCAAGGGGAAGCCCAAAGGGCCGTGGAACCCCAAGAAAGTAAAAGATCAAGATGGAAATGACGTGTTGGATCTGCCATGCCACATCCACACCAAAAAAGATGAAGAGGGTAATTTCATTTATCCGAAGCACACCACTCGGTAGTGTCGACTCCTAATCCAGCAATTCCAAGAGAAACATCCTAAGGAAAAGGAGAAGGAAGCAGATAAGGCTGAGGATGAGGAAGAAGATGATGATGGTTATCCCCACGTGAATTCCACTCTGATGATTTTTGCTGACGTTGAGAGCAAAAGTCGATTGAAAGTCATCAACAGAGAAGTGAACATGGTCGCTCCGGTGACACCCAGTTATTTGAAGTGGTCGCAGACTGCCATTACATTCAACCAGTCTGATCATCCAGCGCACATAGCCACCCCTGGGAGGCAAGCACTGGTGGTCGACCCGGTGGTCGAAGGCACTCGACTGACAAAGGTCCTGATGGATGGTGGCAGTGGCCTGAACATACTGTATGCAGAGACGTTGAAGGGAATGGGCATTCCGATGTCCAGACTCAATGAAAGCAATATGAGTTTGCATGGGGTCATTCCAGGCAAGAAGGCTGCATCACTCGGCCAGATTGCTCTCGACGTGGTTTTCGGTGATCCCAAGAATTTCCGCAAAGAAAAGTTGATATTTGAAGTTGTGGATTTCCAGAGTGCCTATCATGCCATTCTGGGCAGGCCAGCTTATGCACGTTTTATGGCTCGACCATGTTACGTATACCTCAAATTGAAGATGCCTGATCCCAAAGGGGTGATCACTATCACTGGTAATCGGAAGAAGGCAGAAGAGTGCTTCCAGAAGGGTTCAAAGATCGTCGATGCATAGATGGCCGTGGCAGAATTGCAAGAATAGCAGAAAAATGCAGATCCGAGTGATTTGTTGCGAGCCAAGAAGCCAGCCGCAGATTCAGCATTCCATTCGTCTGGTGAAACGAAGTTGATTCACATTCACCTGACAGACCCCAATGCTGCTCCGACTCACATTTCAGCCACACTCGACTCCAAATAGGAAAAAGCGCTCATCCAGTTCCTCCGTGAGAACCGGGACATCTTTGCATGGAAACCTCTGGACATGCCGGGTGTTCTAGGGGGACTGGCTGAGCATCGTTTGCGAGTCGACCCAAAAGTGAAATCAGTCAAAGAACATCTTCGATGGTCCGCCGTACAGAAGAGAACGGCAATCAGTGAAGAGGTGGCTCGGCTTTTGGCAGCTGAGTTTATCCGAGAGATTTACCACTCCAAGTGGTTAGCCAATGTTGTCATGGTCCCAAAGAAGGACGACTCACTTTGCATGTGCATTGACTTCAAGCATATCAATCGAGCATGCCCGAAAGATCACTTTCCTCTCCCTCGCATCGACCAGATAGTCGACTCGACTGCGGGGTGCGAGCGTTTGTCCTTTTTGGACGCCTACTCCGGGTACCACCAGATCCGTCTGTACGGACCTGACGAGATAAAGACAACTTTCATCACCCCGTTTGGGTGCTTCTGTTATGTCACAATGCCATTCGGTTTGAAGAACGCTGGAGCCACATTCATGCGGATGATTCAGAAGTGCCTGCTCACTCAGATCAGTCGGAATGTGGAAGCATACATGGATGACATCATGGTCAAGTCATGTAAAGGTTCCAACCTACTGACTGACCTTGCTGAAACCTTTGCCAACCTCAGAGGGTATGATATCAAGCTTAATCCATCAAAGTGCACATTTGGAGTTCCGGGCGGAAAATTACTCGGTTTTCTCGTTTCCGAGCGAGGGATCGATGCTAACCCAGAGAAAGTGGGTACTATACTCCGAATGAAACGCCCTGTGCGTGTGCATGATGTCCAAAAGCTTACTGGTTGCTTGGCCGCCCTAAGTCGATTCATTTCTCACCTCGGTGAAAAGGCATTGCCTCTTTACGGACTGATGAAGAAATCAGATAAGTTTGAGTGGACTCCTGAAGCTGATGCAGCATTTGCAGAGCTAAAAGCCCTGCTTTCCACCCAGCTGGTGCTTGCTGCCCTAATCATCAAAGAGCCTTTACTGCTTTATATAGCAGCCACTGGACAAGTCGTCAGTATAGTAGTTACGGTCGAGCGGGAAGAAGAGGGAAAAACCTACAAAGTTCAGCGCCCAGCTTATTATATTTCTGAAGTTCTGACTCCGTCAAAGCAGAGATATCCGCACTATCAGAAGCTCATTTATGGAATTTACATGACCACGAAGAAGGTTGCACACTATTTCTCTGATCACTCTGTTACAGTTGTCAGCGACGCTCCATTGTCAGAGATTCTGCACAACAGAGATGCAACTAGTCGAGTGGAAAAATGGGTGATTGAACTCCTTCCCTTAGATATCAAGTTCAAGGCAAAGAAAGCTATTAAGTCCCAAGCAATAGCAGATTTCCTCGCCGAGTGGATTGAACAACAACTGCCGACTCAAGTTCACTCGGAGCACTGGACCATGTTCTTTGATGGATCCAAAATGTTGAATGGTTTCGGTGCTGGGGTGGTTCTGATATCCCCCCGAGGAGACAAGCTCAGATATGTCCTCCAGATTCACTTTGATTCCTCAAATAATGAAGCTGAATATGAAGCACTCATGTATGGGTTGCGTATGGTCATCTCACTCGGCGTCCGTCGCCTTATGGTCTACGGCGACTCAGATTTGGTGGTCAATCAAGTGATGAAGGAGTGGGACGTCAGAAGCCCAGCCATGACTGGTTACTGCAACGCAGTGACGAAGTTGGAAAAGAAGTTTGAGGGGTTAGAGCTCCATCACATACCCCGACTGAAAAATCAAGCAGCCGATGACTTGGCAAAGATAGGTTCCAAGAGAGAAGCCATTCCCAGCAATGTGTTTTTGGAACATATTCACACACTGACCGTTCAAGAAGATCCTTTTACTGAAGAGCCCCCGCAACCTAAGAGCACCACAGATCTGACTAAAGTCGAGGTCCCAACAGTGGTCGACCAGATCATGGAGGTTCTGGTCATCACACCCGACTGGACAGTGTCGTACATTGCGTACATCCTCAGAAAAGAACTCCCAGAAGACGAAGAAGAGGCTCGGCAGATCATCCATCGATCCAAGGCCTTTACTGTGATAAGAGGACAATTGTTCAGGGAAAGCATGACTGGAGTCGGTCAGAAATGCATAACGCCAGAAGAAGGTCGGATGATTCTCAATGACATCCACTCGGGGACCTGTGGTCACCATGCGTCCTCTCGGGCCATCGTGGCTAAAGCATACCGAGCCAGATTCTATTGGCCACAAGCAAATGAAATGGCGAAAGATATAGTCGACAAATGTGAAGGCTGCCAGTTTTACTCTGACATGTCTCACAAGCCAGTGTCATCCCCAAAGACCATTCCCCTCGTCTGGCCCTTTGCTGTTTGGGGACTGGATATGGTTGGACCACTGAGAACTGGTAGGAGCGGCTTCACTCATGTGCTTGTTGCAGTCGACAAGTTTACCAAATGGATCGAAGCTAAACCTATCAAGAATCTTGAAGCCAGCACCGCTGTCAGTTTTATCAGAGAATTGACATTCAGATATGGAGTCCCCCACAGCATCATCACTGACAACGGATCGAATTTTGATTCCGATGAGTGTAGAGCTTTCTGCGCTTCTCAAGGCACACGAGTCGACTATGCTTCAGTCGCTCACCCGTAGTCGAATGGACAAGCAGAAACAGCCAATGGCCTAATTCTCAAAGGATTGAAACCCCGACTGATGCATGATCTCAAACACGCAGCAGGCGCTTGGGTCGATGAACTTCCGTCAGTTCTGTGGGGTTTGAGGACAACTCCCAACCGGTCGACTGGACGAACTCCTTTCTTTTTGGTCTATGGAGCCGAAGCTGTTCTACCGAGTGACCTGCTCCACAACGCACCCCAAGTCGAGCTTTTCTCCGAAGAAGAAGCAGAGCAGGCCCGACAAGATTCAGTCGATCTCCTAGAGGAGGAAAGAGAGATGGCCTTGATCCGGTCGACAGTCTATCAGCAAGACTTGCGTCGATTCCATGCCAGAAATGTGAGAGGTCGAGCCTTCCAAGAAGGAGACCTGGTTCTTCGAGTGGATCAACAGAAACCACACAAGCTCGCCCTGGCTTGGGAAGGCCCCTTCATCGTCACCAAAGTTCTCCACAATGGAGCATACCATCTTTACAGTGTTGAGCATCAGAAGGACGAGCCACGAGCCTGGAACGCGGAGCTGCTCCGCCCCTTTTATACTTAAGCACTCATTCGAATAAAATATAATAAGAAACACCTTTGTAATTTGTTTACCAAAGACAAGAGCTTTACACTCCTCTCGTACGATTGTTGTTGTTCTTATTTTCCTGCTCGCTCCTTCCTCGACGTCTTGCTCCTGCACTCCATTGGGCATCGAGTACATGTCAATGAGGGCCTGAAAATACAACGATCAGAAGAAATTCAGTCGACCATCAACAAGGTGTCACGCAGTGAATCGGAAAGATACTTGGTAAAACAGAATCATACCTGCTCCGGCTGGCGCGAGTGGTCGAATGGAATCACCCTTCTAGACCCCCGGGGGTTGTCTTTGTTGCTGGTGATTCCCATCAGCCACTTATCCAAGATGTCCTCGCTGACGTCCTCCGGGTGGATCCGAGTGGAGTCCTCGAGCAAAGAGTACATCCACATCGGATGATCACGAGCCTGAAGCGTTGGATGCGTCGACCGAGAAAGACGTCCAGCAGGTCCATCCCAGTCACCCCGTCGCGGACGAGTTGGACGACCCGCTCGACCAGCACCTTGACATGTGCCTTCTCTTCTGGGACCACCTTCAGGGAGGAGGGCTTCTCCAGTCGAGCCAAAAAAGGGAGGAAGTCCAATCGACTGACCCGGGGTCGGCTGGTCCTTACAGTAAAACCAAGTCGACTGCCAGCCCCGGACCGAGTCGGGAAGGATCATTGCTGGGAAGGTGCTCTTGTTCCTCATCTGGATCCCTAGGCCCCCGCACATCTGGATCACGTGTGTCCTCTCATCACTCGGATTGACCTTTTTGACCGACTGGGAGCGGCAGGTGAAGATGTGTTTGAAAAGACCCCAGTGCGATCGACAGCCCAAGAAATTTTCACACATTGACACGAAAGCAGCCAGATAGACTATGGTGTTTGGAGTGAAGTGGTGGACCTGAGCCCCAAAGAAGTTAAAAAAGCCCCGAAAGAAAGGATGGGGGGGGGGCAGAGAAAACCCGCGATCGACGTGGGTGGCAAGGAGAACGCGCTCACCCTCCCTTGGCTGCGGCTCGGCCTCGTTCCCCGGGAGCCGCGCCGATTTGTGGGGGATCAGTCCCCCCTCCACCAGGTCGTCGAGGTCGTCCTAGTTGATCATCGAGCGGATCCAGTCGCCCTGGATCCAACCCGGCGGCAGGCCGGATCTCGACGAGGATCCGCCCCGGCTGGTCCGCTTGCCCTTCGCCTTCGCGGCCGCCTTCTTCGCACGCTCCAGCGCCACTGTCTTCTCTTTTCCCATGACGGCGGATCGAGTTCGAGCGAGGGTTCAGCGACGAGAGCAGGAGCGAGCGTGGTGGAGAGGTCGAAGGAAGAAGAAAAGAGAATGGGAGCGCGCGGGGCAGAGACCCGGTCCGGTGCCTTTTATAAGGGCGTTCCCTGAGTGACTGACTGGTAGGCCCAGACGATCTAAACAAATCCCGCAATAGTCGCGCGCGCAGTACGTGGCGAAAAAGGTGGCACAGAGAGCGAGGAGACTTGCCTAATCCGTCCCGATTACCACGGCCCTGCCCATCTGGCGTGCTTCCCGAAATTCAAATCCCGTGAAATCTGTGGAGAGCAGAGCAACTTGTCAGACTGAAAATGTCCTCTACATTATCATTTGGAATTCTACCGTGAAAATTCACTCAACAAAAACCAAGAATGGACCAAGGCGACTGAAGAAGAAGTTGGCATTGCCTCCTCAGTTCATGGCTCCAAAACAAGTTATACTCACAACACGAAGAATGAGTCGGAAGTGTTCTCAACTCCTCCCCCACTCAAACCCTGATCCATTCGGGGGCTAATGACGAAGCTATGTACCTAGGGTAGGGTCATGGATCTGTCCAAGATACCCTCCCCAAGGACATCTCTAAAAGAACCGGAAGCAGTCAAAGAGAGATCATCATCCACTCGACCATGAAGTTATGTTCCACTCGACAGCTTTGAAGACACTCGACCATGCGAACAACCACTCGACCACCAGAAGATGTGAAGCCACTCACTCCGCAACGGTCATGATTTAAGTCATATCTTTAATAATCATTTATAGCACTTCACTCCGGACGTTACCAGTAACGCTCCTCCTTTATGAACATTGAACCCTGTGTAACGGAGGGGAGTTGGGGTCCTGGCGCACTCTATATAAGCCACCCCCCTCCTCTGGGACAAGGGTTCGCACCTTTTGTAATTCACACGCATATATCCAGTCGATCGCCTCCGGGCTCCGAGATGTAGGGCTGTTACTTCCTCCGAGAAGGGCCTGAACTCGTAAAACTCGCGTGTACAACTCCTCCATAGCTAGGATCTTTCCTCTACATTCCTACCCCCCTATTCTACTGTTAGGCTTAGAACCACGACAGTGCCCCCCTCCCCCGTATATAAAGGAGGGGAGGAGGAGGAGGGCCGGCCTCAAGGAGCGCACCCAAGGGGGGGATTCCTACTCCTAGTAGGAGTAGGTTTCCCCCTTTCCTAGTCCAAGTAGGAGAAGAAGGAAGGAGAGGAAGAGGAGAAGGAAAGGGGGACCGGCCCCTAGTCCTAGTCCAATACGGTTTGGGCTAGGGGGCGCGTGCCACCTCTTGGTGTAACTGTTGGAAATATGCCCTAGAGGCAATAATAAAAGGATTATTATTATATTTCCTTGTTCATGATAATTGTATTTTATTCATGCTATAATTGTGTTATCCGGAAATCGTAATACATGTGTGAATACATAGACACCAACATGTCCCTAGTAAGCCTCTAGTTGACTAGCTCGTTGATCAACAGATAGTCATGGTTTCCTGACTATGGACATTGGATGTCATTGATAACGAGATCACATCATTAGGAGAATGATGTGATGGACAAGACCCAATCCTAAACATAGCACAAGATCGTATAGTTCGTTTGCTAGAGTTTTTCCAATGTCAAGTATCTTTTCCTTAGACCATGAGATCGTGTAACTCCCGGATGCCGTAGGAGTGCTTTGGGTGTACCAAACGTCACAACGTAACTGGGTGACTATAAAGGTATACTACGGATATCTCCGAAAGTGTCTGTTGGGTTGACACGGATCAAGACTGGGATTTGTCACTCCGTATAACGGAGAGGTATCTCTGGGCCCACTTGGTAATGCATCATCATAATGAGCTCAAAGCGACCAAGTGTCTGGTCACGGGATCATGCATTACGGTACGAGTAAAGTGACTTGCCGGTAACGAGATTGAACGAGGTATTGGGATACCGACGATCGAATCTCGGGCAAGTAACGTACCGATTGACAAAGGGAATTGTATACGGGGTTGCTTGAATCCTCGACATCGTGGTTCATCCGATGAGATCATCGAGGAGCATGTGGGAGCCAACATGGGTATCCAGATCCCGCTGTTGGTTATTGACCGGAGAGCCGTCTCGGTCATGTCTACATGTCTCCCGAGCCCGTAGGGTCTACACACTTAAGGTTCGGTGACGCTAGGGTTGTAGAGATATGAATATGCAGTAACCCGAAAGTTGTTTGGAGTCCCGGATGAGATCTCGGACGTCACGAGGAGTTCCGGAATGGTTCGGAGGTGAAGAATTATATATAGGAAGTGCAGTTTCGGCCATCGGGAGAGTTTCGGGGGTCACCGGTATTGTACCGGGACCACCGGAAGGGTCCCGGGGGTCCACCGGGTGGGGCCACCCATCCCGGAGGGCCCCATGGGCTAAAGTGGGGAGGGGAACCAGCCCATAGTGGGCTGGTGCGCCCCCCTTGGCCCACCCCATGCGCCTAGAGTTGGGAACCCTAGGGTGGGGGGCGCCCCACCTGGCTTGGGGGGCACTCCACCCCTTGGCCGCCGCCCCCCCTAGGAGATCCCATCTCCTAGGGCCGGCGCACCCCCTAGGGGGCCTATATAAAGGGGGGGGGAGGGAGGGGCAGCCGCACCCTTGAGTCTTGGCGCCTCCCTCTCCCCTGCTACACCTCTCCCTCTCGTAGTAGAACGGCGAAGCCCTGCTGCGGTGACCCCTGCATCCACCACCACGCCGTCGTGCTGCTAGATCTTCATCAACCTCTCCTTCCCCTTGCTGGATCAAGAAGGAGGAGACGTCACGCTGACCGTATGTGTGTTGAACACGGAGGTGCCGTCCGTTCGGCGCTAGGATCTCCGGTGATTTGGATCACGTCGAGTACGGCTTCCTCATCCCCGTTCTTTGAACGCTTCCGTGCGTGATCTACAAAGGTATGTAGATGCAATCCGATCACTCATTGCTAGATGAACTCATAGATGGATCTTGGTGAAACCGTAGGAAAATTTTTGTTTTCTGCAACGTTCCCCAATAGTGGCATCATGAGCTAGGTCTATTCGTAGTTCTCTTTGCACGAGTAGAACACAATTTGTTGTGGGCGTAGATGTTGTCAGCTTTCTTGCCGCTACTAGTCTTATTTTGCTTCAGTAGTATTGTGGGATGAAGCGGCCCGGACCAACCTTACACGTACGCTTACGTGAGACCGATTCCACCGACTAACATGCACTAGTTGCATAAGGTGGCTGGCGGGTGTCTGTCTCTCCCACTTTAGTTGGAGCGGATTCGATGAAAAGGGTCCTTATGAAGGGTAAATAGAAGTTGACAAATCACGTTGTGGCTTTCACGTAGGTAAGAAAACGTTCTTGCTAGAACCCTATTGCAGCCACGTAAAACTTGCAACAACAATTAGAGGACGTCTAACTTGTTTTTGCAGCGAGTGTTTTGTGATGTGATATGGCCAAAGTTGTGATGAATGATGAATGATATATATGTGATGTATGAGATGTTCATGTTATTGTAATAGGAATCACGACTTGCATGTCGATGAGTATGACAACCGGCAGGAGCCATAGGAGTTGTCTTTATTTTTTGTATGACCTGCGTGTCATTGAGAAACGCCATGTAAATTACTTTACCTTTTTGCTAAACGTGTTAGACATAGTAGTAGAAGTAATAGTTGGCGAGCAACTTCATGGAGACACGATGATGGAGATCATGATGATGGAGATCATGGTGTCATGCCGGTGACAAGATGATCATGGAGCCCCAAGATGGAGATCAAAGGAGCTATGTGATATTGGCCATATCATGTCACTATTATTATTTGATTGCATGTGATGTTTATCATGTTTTTGCATCTTATTTACTTAGAACGACGGTAGTAAATAAGATGATCCCTCATAATAATTTCAAGAAAGTGTTCCCCCTAACTGTGCACCGTTGCGATAGTTCATTGTTTCGAAGCACCACGTGATGATCGGGTGTGATAGACTTCAACGTTCACATACAACGGGTGTAAGACAGATTTACACATGCAAACACTTAGGTTGACTTGACGAGCCTAGCATGTAGAGACATGGCCTCGGAACACAGAAGACCGAAAGGTCGAGCATGAGTCGTATAGAAGATACGATCAACATGAAGATGTTCACCGATGTTGACTAGTCCGTCTCACGTGATGATCGGACACGGCCTAGTTAACTCGGATCATGTTATACTTAGATGACTGGAGGGATGTCTATCTGAGTGGGAGTTCATTGAATAATTTGATTTAGATGAACTTAATTATCATGAACTTAGTCTAAAATCTTTACAACATGTATTGTAGATCAAATGGCCAACGTTGTCCTCAACTTCAACGCGTTCCTAGAGAAAACCAAGCTGAAAGACGATGGCAGCAACTATACGGACTGGGTCCGGAACCTGAGGATCATCCTCATAGCTTCTAAGAAAGATTATGTCCTACAAGCACCGCTAGGTGAAGCACCTGTTCTCCCTGCAGAACAAGACGTTATGAACGCTTGGCATACATGTACCGATGATTACTCCCTCGTTCAATGCGGCATGCTTTACAGCTTAGAGCCGGGGCTCCAAAAGCGTTTTGAGAGACACAGAGCATATGAGATGTTCGAAGAGCTGAAAATGGCTTTTCAAGCTCATGCCCGGGTCGAGAGATATGAAGTCTCCGACAAGTTCTTCAGCTGTAAGATGGAGGAAAACAGTTCTGTCATTGAGCACATACTCACTATGTCTGGGTTACATAACCGCTTGACTCAGCTGGGAGTTAATCTCCCGGATGACGCGGTCATTGACATAATCCTTCAGTCGCTTCCACCGAGCTACAAGAGCTTTGTGATGAACTTCAATATGCATGGGATGGAAAAGACCATTCCTGAAGTATTTGCAATGCTGAAATCAGCAGAGGTAGAAGTCAAAAAGGAACATCAAATGTTAATGGTGAATAAAACCACTAAGTTCAAAAAGGGCAAGGGTAAGAAGAACTTCAAGAAGGACGGCAAGGGAGTTGCCGCGCCCGGTAAGCAAGCTGCCAGGAAGAAGCCAAAGAATGGACCCAAGCCCGAGACTGAGTGCTTTTATTGCAAGGAAAGTGGTCACTAGAAGCGGAACTGCCCCAAGTACTTAGCGGACAAGAAGGCCGGCAAAACGAATGGTATATGTGATATACATGTAATTGATGTGTACCTTACCAGTACTCGTAGTAGCTCCTGGGTATTTGATACCGGTGCGGTTGCTCACATTTGTAACTCAAAGCAGGAGCTGCAGAATAAGCGGAGACTGGCGAAGGACGAGGTGACGATGCGCGTCGGGAATGGTTCCAAGGTCGATGTGATCGCCATCGGCACGCTACCTCTACATTTACCTACGGGATTAGTTTTGAACCTCAATAATTGTTATTTAGTGCCAAGTTTGAGCATGAACATTGTATCAGGATCTCGTTTAATACGAGATGGCTACTCATTTAAATCCGAGAATAATGGTTGTTCTATTTATATGAGAGATGTGTTTTATGGCCATGCTCCGATGGTGAATGGTTTATTCTTAATGAATCTCGAGCGTAATGCTACACATATTCATAGTGTGAGTACCAAAAGATGTAAGGTTGATAATGATAGTCCCACATACTTGTGGCACTGCCGCCTTGGTCACATAGGTGTCAAACGCATGAAGAAACTCCATGCAGATGGACTTTTAGAGTCTCTTGATTACGAATCATTTGACACGTGCGAACCATGCCTCATGGGTAAAATGACCAAGACTCTGTTCTCAGGAACAATGGAGCGAGCAACCAACTTATTGGAAATCGTACATACTGATGTGTGCGGTCCAATGGGTGTTGAGGCTCGCGGTGGCTATCGTTATGTTCTCACCCTCACTGACGACTTGAGTAGATATGGGTATGTCTATTTAATGAAACACAAGTTTGAGACCTTTGAAAAGTTCAAGGAATTTCAGAGTGAGGTTGAGAATCAACATGACAGGAAAATCAAGTTCTTGCGATCAGATCGTGGAGGAGAATACTTGAGTCACGAGTTTGGCACACACTTAAGAAAATGTGGAATAGTTTCACAACTCACGCCGCCTGGAACACCTCAGCGTAATGGTGTGTCCGAACATCGTAATCGCACTCTATTAGATATGGTGCGATCTATGATGTCTCTTACCGATTTACCGCTATCATTTTGGGGCTATGCTTTAGAGACTGCCACATTCAGTTTAAATAGGGCTATGTCGAAATCCGTTGAGACGACACCGTATGAATTATGGTTTGGGAAGAAACCTAAGCTGTCGTTTCTAAAAGTTTGGGGATGCGATGCTTATGTCAAGAAACTTCAACCTGAAAAGCTTGAACCCAAGTCGGAAAAATGCGTCTTCATAGGATACCCTAAAGAAACTATTGGGTATACCTTCTACCTCAGATCCGAAGGCAAGATCTTTGTTGCCAAGAATGGATCCTTTCTAGAGAAGGAGTTTCTCTCTAAAGAAGTAAGTGGGAGGAAAGTAGAACTTGATGAAGTATTACCTCTTGAACCCGAAAGTGGCGCAACTCAAGAAAATGTTCCTGAGGTGCCTGCACCGACTAGAGAGGAAGTTAATAATGATGATCAAGATGCTTCTGATCAAGCTCCTACTGAACTTCGAAGGTCCACAAGGACACATTCCGCACCAGAGTGGTACGGCAACCCTGTCTTGGAAATCATGTTGTTAGACAATGGTGAACCTTCAAACTATGAAGAAGCGATGGGAGGCCCGGATTCCAACAAATGGCTGGAAGCCATGAAATCCGAGATAGGATCCATTTATGAAAACGAAGTATGGACTTTGACTGACTTGCTCGTTGAGCGGCGAGCCATAGAAAATAAATGGATCTTTAAGAAGAAGATAGACACGGATGGTAATGTGACCATCTAGAAAGCTCGGCTTGTCGCTAAGGGTTATCGACAAGTTCAAGGGGTTGACTACGATGAGACTTTCTCTCCCGTAGCGAAGCTGAAGTCCGTCCGAATTATGTTAGCAATTGCCGCATACTATGATTATGAGATATGGCAAAAGTCATCAAAACGGCATTCCTTAATGGTTTCCTTAAGGAAGAATTGTATATGATGCAGTCGGAAGGTTTTGTCGACCCTAAGAATGCTAACAAGGTATGCAAGCTCCTGCGATCCATTTATGGGCTGGTGCAAGCATCTCGGAGTTGGAATATTCGCTTTGATGAGATGATCAAAGCGTTTGGGTTTATGCAGACTTATGGAGAAGCCTGCGTTTACAAGAAAGTGAGTGGGAGCTCTGTAGCATTTCTCGTATTATATGTAGATGACATACTTTTGATGGGAAATGATATAGAGCTTTTGGACAGCATTAAGGCCTACTTGAATAAGAGTTTTTCAATGAAGGACCTTGGAGAAGCTGCTTATATATTAGGCATCAAGACCTATAGAGATAGATCAAGACGCCTCATAGGTCTTTCACAAAGCACATACCTTGATAAGATATTGAAGAAGTTCAATATGGATCAGTCAAAGAAGGGGTTCTTACCTGTGTTGCAAGGTGTGAAATTGAGCTCAGCTCAATGTCCGACCACGGCAGAAGATATAGAAGGGATGAGTGTCATCCCCTATGCCTCAACCATAGGTTCTATTATGTATGCCTGCTGTGTACCAGACCTGATGTAAACCTTGCCGTAAGTTTGGTAGGTAGGTACCAAAGTAATCCTGGCAAGGAACACTGGACAGCGGTCAAGAATATCCTGAAGTACCTAAAAAGGACTAAGGAAATGTTTCTTGTTTATGGAGGTGACGAAGAGCTCGTCGTAAAGGGTTACGTCGACGCTAGCTTCGACACAGATCTGGATGACTCTAAGTCACAAACCGGATACATGTATATTTTGAATGGTGGGGCAGTAAGCTGGTGCAGTTGCAAGCAGAGCGTCGTGGCGGGATCTACATGTGAAGCGGAGTACATGGCAGCCTCGGAGGCAGCGCATGAAGCAATTTGGGTGAAGGAGTTCATCACCGACCTTGGAGTCATACCCAATGCGTCGGGGCCGATCAAACTCTTCTGTGACAACACTGGAGCTATTGCACTTGCCAAGGAGCCCAGGTTTCACAAGAAGACCAGGCACATCAAGCGTCGCTTCAACTCCATTCGTGAAAATGTTCAAGATGGAGACATAGATATTTGTAAAGTACATACGGACGTGAATGTAGCAGATCCATTGACTAAACCTCTCCCTAGAGCAAAACATGATCAACACCAGAATTCCATGGGTGTTCGATTCATCACAATGTAACTAGATTATTGACTCTAGTGCAAGTGGGAGACTATTGGAAATATGCCCTAGAGGCAATAATAAAAGGATTATTATTATATTTCCTTGTTCATGATAATTGTCTTTTATTCATGCTATAATTGTGTTATCCGGAAATCGTAATACATGTGTGAATACATAGACACCAACATGTCCCTAGTAAGCCTCTAGTTGACTAGCTCGTTGATCAACAGATAGTCATGGTTTCCTGACTATGGACATTGGATGCCATTGATAACGAGATCACATCATTAGGAGAATGATGTGATGGACAAGACCCAATCCTAAACATAGCACAAGATCGTATAGTTCGTTTGCTAGAGTTTTTCCAATGTCAAGTATCTTTTCCTTAGACCATGAGATCGTGTAACCCCCGGATGCCGTAGGAGTGCTTTGGGTGTACCAAACGTCACAACGTAACTGGGTGACTATAAAGGTATACTACGGGTATCTCCGAAAGTGTCTGTTGGGTTGACACGGATCAAGATTGGGATTTTTCACTCCGTATAACGGAGAGGTATCTCTGGGCCCACTCGGTAATGTATCATCATAATGAGCTCAAAGTGACCAAGTGTCTGGTCACGGTATCATGCATTACGGTACGAGTAAAGTGACTTGCCGGTAACGAGATTGAACGAGGTATTGGGATACCGACGATCGAATCTCGGGCAAGTAACGTACCGATTGACAAAGGGAATTGTATACGGGGTTGCTTGAATCCTCGACGTCGTGGTTCATCCGATGAGATTCGAGGAGCATGTGGGAGCCAACATGGGTATCCAGATCCCGCTGTTGATTAATGACCGGAGAGCCGTCTCGGTCATGTCTACATGTCTCCCGAACCCGTAGGGTCTACACACTTAAGGTTCGGTGACGCTAGGGTTGTAGAGATATGAATATGCAGTAACCCGAAAGTTGTTCGGAGTCCCGGATGAGATCCTGGACGTCACGAGGAGTTCCGAAATGGTCCGGAGGTGAAGAATTATATATAGGAAGTTCAGTTTCGGCCATCGGGAGAGTTTCGGGGGTCACCGGTATTGTACCGGGACCACCGGAAGGGTCCCGGGGGTCCACCGGGTGGGGCCACCCATCCCGGAGGGCCCCATGGCTAAAGTGGGGAGGGTAACCAGCCCATAGTGGGCTGGTGCGCCCCCCTTGGCCCACCCCATGCGCCTAGGGTTGGGAACCCTAGGGTGGGGGGGCGCCCCACCTGGCTTGGGGGGCACTCCACACCTTGGCCGCCGCCCCCCCTAGGAGATCCCATCTCCTAGGCCGGCGCACCCCCTAGGGGGCCTATATAAAGGGGGGAGGGAGGGGCAGCCGCACCCTTGAGTCTTGGCGCCTCCCTCTCCCCTGCTACACCTCTCCCTCTCGTAGTAGAACGGCGAAGCCCTGCTGCGGTGACCCCTGCATCCACCACCACGCCGTCGTGCTGCTGGATCTTCATCAACCTCTCCTTCCCCTTGCTGGATCAAGAAGGAGGATACGTCACGCTGACCGTACGTGTGTTGAACGCGGAGGTGCCGTCCGTTCGGCGCTAGGATCTTCGGTGATTTGGATCACGTCGAGTACGACTTCCTCATCCCCGTTCTTTGAACGCTTCCGCGCGTGATCTACAAAGGTATGTAGATGCAATCCGATCACTCGTTGCTAGATGAACTCATAGATGGATCTTGGTGAAACCGTAGGAAATTTTTTGTTTTCTGCAACGTTCCCCAACAGTAACATCCCAAAATTCTAAATTTTGGGAATGTTATATTAAATAAATAGTTTTGATTGATTGTTTGATTGTGGTGTGGTTGCTTGTGTGAAATTGAGTGGAAATTTGAAACTTTTTGAAAGATTGAATGAGAGGGAATAAAAGGACTTTCCCAAACTTTCACCTTGCATTTATAATCTCCATGAATTCAAATTCTTTTCATCACAAAACGCTAGAGCGAAGATAACATGACTTCTTCCATTTAAAATGAAAAGGGTTTTGAAAATATTTGAATCTCATTTGGAATTATTTCAAATTCAGAAACTTTATGCAACTCAATGATTTTCAAGAGAGAAGATAAAATGACTTCTTCAAAACATATGAAATATGAGTTGGAAGTTTAAAAGAAATCAAAATTTAAAGTCCCTATGAAATTATTTTTCATTTTGGAGTTATTTGGTTTTTATTCAAATTATTTTTCTCCAAAAATAAAATATATTGAAAATAGGGTAAAAAGATTCCCTATAGTATAAAATTGGAGAAAAATGGTTTTGAAATCATTTTAGTATTTTAAAATATTTTTATTCGGTTTTTAAATAAACCAGTGGCACTATTTGATTTATTTAAATTTTTCCAGATTTTATTTGACCCTGGAAAAATGTTCATGTGGTAGAAAATCTTTTTCTTAAGATTTTGATATATTATATGCCTATAGTATATTTTATTTTATATGGTTTTATTCTTGTTTTTGTTGTCTGGAAAAAGTTGTTTTTATTAAAATAAACTTCGGGCTAGCTGGGCCGAAGCCCAGCCGCCGGCCGGCTCCCACGCCGTCTTCCCTGTCATGGCCGACCGGGACTCCACCGGAGTCCGGCACCGACACGGCCCCGGTCGGCCCCTCCTCCAAGCCAGCCGCCCTCCCCCAGGCCTATATAAGTCGCCGCCTCCTTGACACACTGCCGCCGCCGCCTGCCGTGCCCGCCGCCGGAGCTGCACGTCGTCGTCGCCGCAGCGCCGCACTCGAGCCGCCACCGCCTCTCGCCGCCGCCGTTGCCTCTCGCCGTGCCGCCTTCTCGCCTGAGCCGTCGCCCCGCTCGTCGGACCCCGTTTAACCGGTAAAAACCGTCCCGGTTCGCCGGTTACTTTTCGGGTTTTTTCGTTAGATCGGTTTTATTTTTAGGGTTCGCTAATTAGTGAACGTTCACCCGATCTTCTCTGTTAGCGAACGAAATTCGTTCGTTAGTTCCTGCTAGCGAACGTTCGTTCGTTAGGTTTTTCCTTTTAGTTTTATTTTCGGTCAGGGACTTATCCTTAATTATTTTTATCACAAATTAGTCCCTGATCTTAAAACCTTCGCTATTTTTTGCTCGTTTGTCCAAATCCAATGAAACCAACGCCAAAATCTCCGTCTCGTTCCCCTCTATCCGGATAATCAACTTGAACATGATTTTGCAAATTTAAAATTTGATTTCAAGCAGATTTTGTTTTTGAACTTCTTTTGATCGTAGTTTGAGTTTTGTAACTCCGATTTGATTGGTTCTTTTTGCAAATCGAAACTCTTCACTTGAAATTTCCGTTTACTTATTTTCTTTTGGGTTTTACCTTTGCAGCTTATGATTGAGTGATTATGTATGCTATTGTTTGTTCACGATAGAGTTTTCGGAGTGTGAGGCTTGCTACTACAAATCTCTAGGGTTTTTTGATCGTCAGCAAGGCAAGTAACACTTTGATCATATTTTTCATACGCAGTTTTTATGCATTAGTTTCAACCCTCAAACATTGCATGAATAGGATTTGACAACATGTGAGTATTGGGAAGTAGATGATGAGGTAGGAACCTATTATCTTATATTCAAACCTACGGTGTTACTATGTTGTGCTTATACTGCTTTGCTATGCTAGTAGACGTGGTTTGGTTTGAGAGAATTCATGGAAGATGTGAGAGTTATTATTAACTAAGGGAACTTAAGGTGGCTACTTTAATACTCATCTGGGTGGATTGGTTGTGGGCACCTGGAGATATACCAGTGTTGTCCAAGGTGATCCCGGGGAACCCGTGTGATCATCCTATGGTTTGCCACCCAGGCTCAATGGGATCATAATGTTATTCATGCTGGAAACTTCCGTGTGCATCCACAAGCCATTATGGGCTCTAGCATAGTTGAGTATGTTGTGTGATCTCTTTCAGTGGTAGACTAGCAGATGTAGGGGATGTAGGCGGTACTGTCTACCCATCGTAAAGAGTTAATGCTTCTGAAAGACTGTGTCTCGGTCATCCGTTTCTCAACAAGTAGTGCGAGAAACTCAACGGAGGAGATCGGGTCTTGTGGGGAAAAATGCGCAAACCTCTGCAGAGTGTATAAACTAATCATGATTAGCCGTGTCCTCGATTATGGACATCTTGAGTATCTGGTGCTTGAATTATTATGTTGATCTCATCACTTTACTTAATTAATTTGTCGGGTTATTAATTTTAATTTTGGGATTGAGTTGGGGTTACCTTCTCAATAATTTCAACAAACTTTGTAGTTAAATAGAATATACTCCTTTGTTGTAGGGAAAACTAGCTTTATGCAAATGATAACCATAGAGCCTCCACCAGCCATATATGCATGTAGTGATAGCTGTTATTCTGTTCATTGCTCTATAGTGTTATCTTGCCAGCATATTCCATGTGCTGACCTACACGGCTGCAACGTATCATGTTGCAGAATTTTCAGACGAATAATAAGGTGCACTAGGTCGTTGTCATGCACTCAGTTTTGACATGGAGTTGGATGGACTCATTTATCCTCGAAGCTTCCGTAGTTATCTTGTTTAGATGGCCTTCAGCCATATTATTGTAATAAGTACTCTTTTTGAGACTCTCGATGTAATAAGTGTGTGATTGAAACTCTGCAATAAATCCTCGAGTATTGTGTGTGTCAGCAATACCGATCCAGGGATGACACTTAAGCACAGAGACTTGCCGTCTAAGGTCTGGCCGCTACAAGATGGTATTAGAGCACATGTTGACTATAGCACGTGACCCCTAGAAACTGGCAAGCCCACAGGAAAGATTTTTTCTCTAAAAACTTTATTTTCAAAAAGATCTTCTACCTCTCTTCTTTTTCTGAGCTTTATCAAAATTTCCCTTTTAGTTAGACTATACCCCTTTCCCCTTTTGACCACACGAAGATACGACTTGAGACCACTCCAAGAAGGACAAGATATCGGACAACTAAGACCACTTCGGAATGAAGAGGATTTTACCAAGCATTATAATAATGGAAACTACAACGGTTGAAGACTCTGAAGACTAGGAGAAATCAACGACTCTGAAGAATTTCCAGATTGGTGTGGCCTAGGAAGGCTACCCTTATGGAACTTGTCAGACTATTGAAGCTATCAATACCAGATTGGTGTGACCTAGGAAAGCGGCAACCATATGGCTCCTACCAGTTGCAGATAACTGTTACAAAACATGATCATCTCATACAAAAATTTATATAATCACGTCTTGACCATATCACATCACAACATGCCCCGCAAAAACAAGTTTTACGTGACTGCTACAGGCTTATCAAGAACCGTTATTACCTACGCATCAAAACCACAACGATTTTTCGTCAAGTGTGTTGTTTTAACCTTCAACAAGGATCGGGTGTAGTCACACTCGATTCAACTAAAGCTGGAGAAACAGACACCCACTAGCCACCTGTGTGCGAAGAACGTCGGTAGAACCATTCTCAAGAATGTGGTCATGTAATGTCGGTCTGGGCCGCTTCATCCAAAAATACCGCCGAATCAAAGTATGACATGCTGGTAAGCAGTATGACTATTATAGCCCACAACTCTTTGTGTTCTACTCGTGCATATAACTGTTGGAAATATGCCCTAGAGGCAATAATAAAAGGATTATTATTATATTTCTTTGTTCATGATAATTGTCTTTATTCATGCTATAATTGTATTATCCGAAAATCGTAATACATGTGTGAATAATAGACACCAACATGTCCCTAGTAAGCCTCTAGTTGACTAGCTCGTTGATCAACAGATAGTCATGGTTTCCTGACTATGGACATTGGATGTCATTGATAACGAGATCACATCATTAGGAGAATGATGTGATGGACAAGACCCAATCCTAAACATAGCATAAGATTGTATAGTTCGTTTGCTAGAGTTTTTCCAATGTCAAGTATCCTTTCCTTGGACCATGAGATCGTGTAACTCCCGGATACCGTAGGAGTGCTTTGGGTGTGCCAAACGTCACAACGTAACTGGGTGACTATAAAGGTATACTATGGGTATCTCCAAAAGTGTCTGTTGGGTTGACACGGATCAAGACTGGGATTTGTCACTCCGTATGACGAAGAGGTATCACTGGGCCCACTCGGTAATGCATCATCATAATGAGCTCAAAGTGACCAAGTGTCTGGTCACGGGATCATGCATTACGGTACGAGTAAAGTGACTTGCCGGTAACGAGATTGAACGAGGTATTGGGATACCGACGATCGAATCTCGGGCAAGTAACATATCGATTGACAAAGGGAATTGTATACGGGGTTGCTTGAATCCTCGACATCGTGGTTCATCCGATGAGATCATTGAGGAGCATGTGGGAGCCAACATGGGTATCCAGATCCCGCTGTTGGTTATTGACCGGAGAGCATCTCGGTCATGTCTACATGTCTCCCGAACCCGTAGGGTCTACACACTTAAGGTTCGGTGACGCTAGGGTTGTAGGGATATGTATATGCAGTAACCCGAATGTTGTTCGGAGTCCCGGATGAGATCCCGGACGTCACGAGGAGTTCCGGAATGGTCCAGAGGTAAAGATTTATATATGGGAAGTCCTGTTTCGGCCATCGGGACAAGTTTCGGGGTCATCGATATTGTACCGAGACCACCGGAATGGTCCCGGGGGTCCAACGGGTGGGGCCACCTGTCCCGGGGGCCCACATGGGCTGTAGGGGGTGCGCCTTGGCCTACATGGGCCAAGGGCACCAGCCCCAAGAGGCCCATGCGCCTAGGGTTTCAAGGAGGAAGAGTCCTAGGAGGGGAAGGCACCTCCTAGGTGCCTTGGGGAGGAGGGATTCCTCCCCTTGGCCGCACCCCCCTAGGAGATTGGATCTCCTAGGGCCGGTGCCCCCCCCTTGGCCCTCCTATATATAGTGGGGAGATGGAGGATTTCTTACCCTTTGCCTTTGATGCCTCCCTCTCCCTCTCCAACACATCCTCCTCCTCCATAGTGCTTAGCGAAGCCCTGCCGGAGTACTGCAGCCCCATCATCACCACGCCGTCGTGCTGCTGCTGGAGCCATCTCCCTCAACATCTCCTCCCCCCTTGCTGGATCAAGAAGGAGGAGACGTGGCTGTTCCGTACGTCTATTGAACGCGGAGGTGCCGTCCGTTCGGTGCTAGGATCTTCGGTGATTCGAATCACGTCGAGTACGACTCCCTCATCCCCGTTATTTGAACGCTTCCGCTCGCGATTTACAAGGTACGTAGATGCATCTAATCACTCGTTGCTAGATGAACTCCTAGATCGATCTTGGTGAAACCGTAGGAAATTTTTTGTTTTCTGCAACGTTCCCCAACAGTGGCATCATGAGCTAGGTCTATGCGTAGTTCTCTTGCACGAGTAGAACACAATTTGTTGTGGGCGTTGATGTTGTCAACTTTCTTGCCGCTACTAGTCTTATCTTGCTTCAACGGTATTGTGGGATGAAGCGGCCCGGACCAACCTTACACGTACGCTTACGTGAGACCGGTTCCACCGACTAACATGAACAAGTTGCATAAGGTGGCTGGCGGGTGTCTGTCTCTCCCACTTTAGTTGGAGCGGATTCGATGAAAAGGGTCCTTATGAAGGGTAAATAGAAGTTGACAAATCACGTTGTGGCTTTCACATAGGTAAGAAAACGTTCTTGCTAGAACCCTACTTCAGCCACGTAAAACATGCAACAACAATTAGAGGACGTCTAATTTGTTTTTGCAGCAAGTGCTTTGTGATATGATATGGCCAAAGTTGTGATGAATGATGAATGATCTATATGTGATGTATGAGATGTTCATGCTATTGTAATAGGAATCACGACTTGCATGTCGATGAGTATGACAACCGGCAGGAGCCATAGGAGTTGTCTTTATTTTTGTATGACCTGCGTGTCATTGAGAAACGCCATGTAAATTACTTTACTTTATTGCTAAACGCGTTAGCCATAGTAGTAGAAGTAATAGTTGGCGAGCAACTTCATGGAGACACGATGATGGAGATCATGATGATGGAGATCATGGTGTCATGCCGGTGACAAGATGATCATGGAGCCCCAAGCTGGAGATCAAAGGAGCTATGTGATATTGGCCATATCATGTCACTATTATTATTTGATTGCATGTGATGTTTATCATGTTTTTGCATCTTGTTTACTTAGAACGACGGTAGTAAATAAGATGATCCCTCATAATAATTTCAAGAAAGTGTTCCCCCTAACTGTGCACCGTTGCGACAGTTCGTTGTTTCGAAGCACCACGTGATGATCGGGTGTGATAGATTCTAATGTTCACATACAATGGGTGTAAGACAGATTTACACATGCAAACACCTAGGTTGACTTGACGAGCCTAGCATGTGTACAGACATGGCCTCGGAACACAGAAGACCGAAAGGTCGAGCATGAGTCGTATAGAAGATACGATCAACATGAAGATGTTTACCGATGTTGACTAGTCCGTCTCACGTGATGATCGGACACGGCCTAGTTAACTCGGATCATGTTATACTTAGATTACAGGAGGGATGTTTATCTAAGTGGGAGTTCATTGAATAATTTGATTAGATGAACTTAATTATCATGAACTTAGTCTAAAATATTTACAATATGTCTTGTAGATCAAATGGCCAACGTAGTCCTCAACTTCAACGCGTTCCTAGAGAAAACCAAGCTGAAAGACGATGGCAGCAACTATACGGACTGGGTCCGGAACCTGAGGATCATCCTCATAGCTGCCAAGAAAGATTATGTCCTACAAGCACCGCTGGGTGACGCACCTGTTCTCCCTGCAGAACAAGACTTTATGAACGCTTGGTAGGCACGTACCGATGACTACTCCTTCATTCAGTGCGGCATGCTTTACAGTTTACAGCTTAGAGCCGGGGCTCCAAAAGCGTTTTGAGAGACAGGGAGCATATGAGATGTTCGAAGAGCTGAAAATGGTTTTCCAAGCTCATGCCCGGGTCGAGAGATATGAAGTCTCCGACAAATTCTTCAGCTGTAAGATGGAGGAAAATAGTTCTGTCAGTGAGCACATACTCACAATGTCTGGGTTACATAACCGCTTGACTCAGCTGGGAGTTAATCTCCCGGATGACGCGGTCACTGACAGAATCCTCCAGTCGCTTCCACCGAGCTACAAGAGCTTTGTGATGAACTTCAATATGCAGGGGATGGAAAAGACCATTCCTGAAGTATTTTCTATGCTGAAATCAGCAGAGGTAGAAGTCAAGAAGGAACATCAAGTGTTGATGGTCAATAAAACCACTAAGTTCAAGAAGGGCAAGGGTAAAAAGAACTTCAAGAAGGACGGCAAGGGAGTTGCCGCGCCCGGCAAGCAAGCTGCCAGGAAGAAGCCAAAGAATGGACCAAGCCCGAGACTGAGTGCTTTTATTGCAAGGAAAGTGGTCACTGGAAGCGGAACTTCCCCAAATACTTAGCGGACAAGAAGGCCGGCAAAACGAAAGGTATATGTGATATACATGTAATTGATGTGTACCTTACCAGTACTCGTAGTAGCTCCTGGGTATTTGATACCGGTGCAGTTGCTCACATTTGTAACTCAAAGCAGGAGCTGCGGAATAAGCGGAGACTGGCGAAGGACGAGGTGACGATGCACGTCGGGAATGGTTCCAAGGTCGATGTGATCGCCGTCGGCACGCTACCTCTACATTTACCTACGGGATTAGTTTTGAACCTCAACAATTGTTATTTAGTGCCAAGTTTGAGCATGAACATTGTATCAGGATCTCATTTAATTCGAGATGGCTACTCATTTAAATCCGAGAATAATGGTTGTTCTATTTATATGAGAGATATGTTTTATGGTCATGCTCCGATGGTGAATGGTTTATTCTTAATGAATCTCGAGCGTAATGCTACACATGTTCATAGTGTGAGTACCAAAAGATGTAAGATTGATAATGATAGTCCCACATACTTGTGGCACTGCCGCCTTGGTCACATAGGTGTCAAACGCATGAAGAAGCTCCATGCAGATGGAATTTTAGAGTCTCTTGATTACGAATCATTTGACACGTGCGAACCATGCCTCATGGGTAAAATGACCAAGACTCCGTTCTCAGGAACAATGGAGCGAGCAACCAACTTATTGGAAATCATACATACTGATGTGTGCGGTCCAATGAGCGTTGAGGCTCGCGGTGGCTATCGTTATGTTCTCACCCTCACTGATGACTTGAGTAGATATGGGTATGTCTACTTAATGAAACACAAGTCTGAGACCTTTGAAAAGTTCAAGGAATTTCAGAGTGAGGTTGAGAATCAACGTGACAGGAAAATCAAGTTCCTGCGATCAGATCGTGGAGGAGAATACTTGAGTCACGAGTTTGGCACACACTTAAGAAAATGTGGAATAGTTTCACAACTCACGCCGCCTGGAACACCTCAGCGTAATGGTGTGTCCGAACGTCGTAATCGCACTCTATTAGATATGGTGCGATCTATGATGTCTCTTGCCAATTTACCGCTATCTTTTTGGGGCTATGCTTTAGAGACTGCCACATTCACTTTAAATAGGGCTTCGTCGAAATCCGTTGAGACGACACCGTTTGAATTATGGTTTGGGAAGAAACCTAAGCTATCGTTTCTAAAAGTTTGGGGATGCGATGCTTATGTCAAGAAACTTCAACCTGAAAAGCTCGAACCCAAATCGAAAAAATGCGTCTTCATAGGATACCCTAAAGAAACTATTGGGTATACCTTCTACCTCAGATCCGAAGGCAAGATATTTGTTGCCAAGAATGGGTCCTTTCTAGAGAAAGAGTTTCTCTCGAAAGAAGTAAGTGGGAGGAAAGTAGAACTTGATGAAGTATTACCTCTTGAACCGGAAAATGGCGCAACTCAAGAAAATGTTCCTGAGGTGCCTGCACCGACTAGAGAGGAAGTTAATGATGATGATCAAGATACTTCTGATCAAGCTCCTACTGAAATTCGAAGGTCCACAAGGACACGTTCCGCACCAGAGTGGTACGGCAACCCTGTCTTGGAAATCATGTTGTTAGACAACAGTGAACCTTCGAACTATGAAGAAGCGATGGCGGGCCCGGATTCCGACAAATGGCTAGAAGCCATGAAATCCGAGATAGGATCCATGTATGAAAACGAAGTATGGACTTTGACTGACTTGCCCGTTGAGTGGCGAGCCATAGAAAATAAATGGATCTTTAAGAAGAAGACAGACGCGGATGGTAATGTGACCATCTATAAAGCTTGGCTTGTCGCTAAGGGTTATCGACAAGTTCAAGGGGTTGACTACGATGAGACTTTCTCACCGTTAGCAAAGCTGAAGTCCTTACGAATCATGTTAGCGATTGCTGCATTCTATGATTATGAAATATGGCAAATGGACGTCAAAACAGCATTCCTTAATGGTTTCCTTAAGGAAGAATTGTATATGATGCAGCCGGAAGGTTTTGTCGATCCTAAGAATGCTGACAAGGTGTGCAAGGTCCAACGCTCGATTTATGGGCTGGTGCAAGCATCTTGGAGTTGGAACATTCGCTTTGATGAGATGATCAAAGCGTTTGGGTTTACACAGACTTATGGAGAAGCCTGTGTTTACAAGAAAGTGAGTGGGAGCTCTGTAGCATTTCTCATATTATATGTAGATGACATACTTTTGATGAGAAGTGATATAGAACTCTTGGACAGCATAAAGGCCTACTTGAATAAGAGTTTTTCAATGAAGGACCTTGGAGAAGCTGCTTATATATTAGGCATCAAGATATACAGAGATAGATCAAGACGCCTCATAGGTCTTTCACAAAGCACATACCTTGATAAGATATTGAAGAAGTTCAATATGGATCAGTCTAAGAAGGGGTTCTTGCCTGTGTTCCAAGGTGTGAAATTGAGCTCAGCTCAATGTCCGACCACGGCAGAAGATATAGAAGAGATGAGTGTCATCCCCTATGCCTCAGCCATAGGTTCTATTATGTATGCCATGTTGTGTACCAGACCTGATGTAAACCTTGCCGTAAGTTTGATAGGAAGGTACCAAAGTAATCCCGGCAAGGAACACTGGACAGCGGTCAAGAATATCCTGAAGTACCTGAAAAGGACTAAGGAAATGTTTCTCGTCTATGGAGGTGATGAAGAGCTCGTCGTAAAGGGTTACGTCGATGCTAGCTTCGACACAGATCTGGATGACTCTAAGTCACAAACCGGGTACGTGTATATTTTGAATGGTGGGGTAGTAAGCTGGTGCAGTTGCAAGCAGAGCGTCGTGGCGGGATCTACATGTGAAGCGGAGTACATGGCAGCCTCGGAGGCAGCGCATGAAGCAATTTGGGTGAAGGAGTTCATCACCGACCTAGGAGTCATACCCAATGCGTCGGGACCAATCAAACTCTTCTGTGACAACACTGGAGCTATTGCACTTGCCAAGGAGCCCAGGTTTCACAAGAAGACAAGGCACATCAAGCGTCGCTTCAACTCCATTCGTGAAAATGTTCAAGATGGAGACATAGATATTTGTAAAGTAAATACGGACCTGAATGTAGCAGATCCATTGACTAAACATCTCCCTAGAGCAAAACATGATCAACACCAGAATTCCATGGGTGTTCAATTCATCACAATGTAACTAGATTATTGACTCTAGTGCAAGTGGGAGACTGTTGGAAATATGCCCTAGAGGCAATAATAAAAGCATTATTATTATATTTCTTTGTTCATCAGAATTGTCTTTATTCATGCTATAATTGTATTATCCGGAAATCGTAATACATGTGTGAATAATAGACACCAACATGTCCCTAGTAAGCCTCTAGTTGACTAGCTCGTTGATCAACAGATAGTCATGGTTTCCTGACTATGGACATTGGATGTCATTGATAACGAGATCACATCATTAGGAGAATGATGTGATGGACAAGACCCAATCCTAAACATAGCATAAGATCGTATAGTTCGTTTGCTAGAGTTTTTCCAATGTCAAGTATCCTTTCCTTAGACCATGAGATCGTGTAACTCCCGGATACCGTAGGAGTGCTTTGGGTGTGCCAAACGTCACAACGTAACTGGGTGACTATAAAGGTATACTACGGGTATCTCCGAAAGTGTCTGTTGGGTTGACACGGATCAAGACTGGGATTTGTCACTTCGTATGACGGAGAGGTATCACTGGGCCCACTCGGTAATGCATCATCATAATGAGCTCAAAGTGACCAAGTGTCTGGTCACGGGATCATGCATTACGGTACGAGTAAAGTGACTTGCCGGTAACGAGATTGAACGAGGTATTGGGATACCGACGATCGAATCTCGGGCAAGTAACATACCGATTGACAAAGGGAATTGTATACGGGGTTGCTTGAATCCTCGACATCGTGGTTCATCCGATGAGATCATCGAGGAGCATGTGGGAGCCAACATGGGTATCCATATCCCGCTGTTGGTTATTGACCGGAGAGCATCTCGGTCATGTCTACATGTCTCCCGAACCCGTAGGGTCTACACACTTAAGGTTCGGTGACGCTAGGGTTGTAGGGATATGTATATGCAGTAACACGAATGTTGTTCGGAGTCCCGGATGAGATCCCGGACGTCACGAGGAGTTCCGGAATGGTCCGGAGGTAAAGATTTATATATGGGAAGTCCTGTTTCGGCCATCGGGACAAGTTTCGGGGTCATCGGTATTGTACGGGGACCACCGGAATGGTCCCGGGGGTCCACCGGGTGGGGCCACCTGTCCCGGGGGGCCACATGGGCTGTAGGGGGTGCGCCTTGGCCTATATGGGCCAAGGGCACCAGCCCCAAGAGGCCCATGCGCCTAGGGTTTCAAGGAGGAAGAGTCCTAGGAGGGGAAGGCACCTCCTAGGTGCCTTGGGGAGGAGGGATTCCTCCCCTTGGCCACACCCCCCTAGGAGATTGGATCTCCTAGGGCCGGCGCCCCCCCCCCCTTGGCCCTCCTATATATAGTGGGGAGATGGAGGACTTCTTACCCTTTGCCTTTGGTGCCTCCCTCTCCCTCTCCAACACATCCTCCTCCTCCATAGTGCTTAGCGAAGCCCTGCCGGAGTACTGCAGCCCCATCATCACCACGCCGTCGTGCTGCTTTTGGAGCCATCTCCCTCAACCTCTCCTCCCCCCTTGCTGGATCAAGAAGGAGGAGACGTGGCTGTTCCGTACGTGTGTTGAACGCGGAGGTGCCGTCCGTTCGGTGCTAGGATCTTCGGTGATTCGAATCACGTCGAATACGACTCCCTCATCCCCGTTCTTTGAACGCTTCCGCTCGCGATCTACAAGGTACGTAGATGCATCTAATCACTCGTTGCTAGATGAACTCCTAGATCGATCTTAGTGAAACCGTAGGAAATTTTTTGTTTTCTGCAACGTTCCCCAACAATAACATCTACGCATAGACCTAGCTTGGATGCCACTGTTGGGGAACACAGTATTTCAAAAAAATTCCTACGATCACGCAAGATCTATCTAGGAGATGCATAGCAACGAGAGCGAAGAGTGTGTCTACGTACCGTCGTAGATCGAAATAGGAAGCGTTTAATAACGTGGTTGATGTAGTCGAACGTCTTCGTGATTGATACGTCTCCGTCATGTCTACTTTTCCAAACACGTTTGCCCTCGTCTTGGACTCTAACTTGCATGATTTAAATGGAACTAACCCGAACTGATGCTGTCTTCAGCAGAATTGCCATGGTGTTATTTTTGTGCAGAAATAAAAGTTCTTGGAATGACCTAAAAATCAACAGAGATTATTTTTTGAATATATAAAAAAATACTGGCAAAAGAATCAGGGCCAGGGGCCCACACCCTGTCCAGGAGGGTGGGGGCACGCCCCCCTACCTCGTGGGCCCCCCTGGTGCTCCACCGACCTCAACTCCAATTCCATATATTCGTGTTCGGGGAGAAAAAAATAGGAGAGAAGGATTCATCGCATTTTACGATACAGAGCCGCCGCCAAGCCCTAATCTCTCTCGGGAGGGTTGATATGGAGTCCGTTCGGGGCTCCGGAGAGGGGAATCCGTCGCCATCGTCATCATCAACCTTCCTCCATCACCAATTTCATGATGCTCACCATCATGCGTGAGTAATTCCATCGTAGGCTTGCTGGACGATGATGGGTTGGATGAGATTTATCATGTAATTGAGTTAGTTTTGTTAGGGTTTGATCCCTAGTATCCACTATGTTCTGAGATTGATGTTGTTATGACTTTCCTATGCTTAATGCTTGTCACTAGGGCCCGAGTGCCATGATTTCAGACCTGAACCTATTATGTTTTCAGGAATATATGTGAGTTCTTGATCCTATCTTGCAAGTCTATAGTCACCTATTATGCGTTATGATCAGTTAACCCCGAAGTGACAATAATCGGGATACTTACCGATGATGACCGTAGTTTGAGGAGTTCATGTATTCACTATGTGTTAATGCTTTGGTCTGGTACTCTATTAAAAGGAGGCATTAATATCCCTTAGTTTCCAATAGGACCCCGCTGCCACGGGAGGGTAGGACAAAAGATGTCATGCAAGTTCTTTTCCATAAGCACGTATGACTATATTCAAAATACATGCCTACATTACATTGATGAACTGGAGCTAGTTCTGTGTCACCCTATGTTATAACTGTTGCATTATTGATCGCATCTGACATAATTATCCATCATTGATCCATTGCCTACGTGCTTTTCATATATTGTTCTTCGCTTATTTACTTTTCCGTTGCTACTGTTACAATCACTATAAAACCCAAAAATATCACTTTTGTTACCGTTACCACTACTATCATATTACTTTGCTACTAAACACTTTGCTACAAATATTAAGTTTCTAGGTGCGGTTGAATTGACAGCTCGGCCGCTAATACTTTAGAATATTCTTTGGCTCCCCTTGTGTCGAACCAATAAATTTGGGTTGAATACTCTACCCTCGAAAACTGTTGCGATCCCCTATACTTGTGGGTTATCAAGACTATTTTCTGGTGCCGTTGCCGGGGAGCATAGCTCTATTCTTTGAGTCACTTAGGATTTATATCTACTGGTCACTATGAAGAACTTGAAATATCAAAGAACCAAGATTTTTCCCTCAACTACGAGGGGAGGTAAGGAACTGCCATCTAGCTCTGCACTTGATTCACCATCTGTTTTGAGTAAAGTTGCGACACCTACACCTGCTATTCATTCTGATATGTCACAAGTTATTGATGATGCCACTTCTGCTTTGCATGATACTTATGATGAAACTACTTCTATGCCTGATAATACTGTACCACTATGTGAATTTCTTGATGAACAACTTGCTAGGGTTAGAGAGAATGAAATTATTGAAACTGATAATATTGATGAAAGTGATGATGAAGATTCTCCCCCTAGATATGAATTGCCTGTTGTGCCTGAGGGTTATGTTATGGATGAAGAAACTGCAAGAGACTTCTTAGCTTGCAATGATAGATATGATCTTAAGAAATTATTAGCTAAGCTTAAAGAAAAGTCTTGGAATGCTAGAATGAAATATGACCCTGCTTTTGCTACTTCACCTATCTTTATTACTGATAAGGATTATGATTTCTCTGTCGATCCTGAGTTAATTACTCTGGTTGAATCTGATCCTTTTTATGGCTATGAATCTGAAACTGTTGTGGCACATCTTACTAAATTAAATGATATAGCCACCCTGTTCACTAATGATGAGAAAACTCGCTATTACTTTATCCTTAAGTTGTTTCCATTCTCATTAAAGGGTGATGCTAAAACATGATTTAATTCTCTTGATCCTGGTTCTGTGCGTAGTCCCCAGGATATGATTTATTACTTCTCTGCTAAATATTTGCCCGCTCATAAGAAACAAGTTGCCTTAAGGGAAATGTATAATTTTGTGCAAATTGAAGAAGAGAGTCTCTCACAGGCTTGGGGAGGCTTCTCCAATTATTTAATGCTTTGCCTGATCATCCTCTCAAGAAAAATGAAATACTTGATATCTTTTATAATGGACTAACCGATGCTTCCAGAGACTACCTGGATAGTTGTGCTGGTTGTGTTTTCAGGGAAAGAACTGTTGATCAAGCTGAATTGCTATTGAATAATATGTTGAGTAATGAAAATGATTGGACACTTCCTGAACCAACTCCTAAGCCAACTCCGAAGAAAAGGGGTATTCTATTTCTCAGTCCTGAAGATATGCAAGAGGCAAAGAAATCTATGAAAGAAAAAGGTATTAATGATGAAGATGTTAAGAATTTACCACCTATTGAAGAAATACATGGTCTTGATAACCCGACACAGGTAGTAAAGGTAAATTCTCTCTATAGATTTGATGAAGGTGATATTCCTCGTTATAGTCTGCTAGCCAATGCTTAGATGAGTTTGATAATTTTATTGTTAAACAAGAAAACTTCAATGCTTATGTTGGTAGACAATTGAAACACAATGCTGATATGCTTGAACACTTGAGTGATTATATGTCTAGAGTTAAAGGTGAACTTAAACTTATTAGTAAACATGCTTCTATGGTTACCACTCAAGTAGAACAAGTACTTAAAGCTCAGAATGATTTGCTCAATGAATTAAATAATAGGAAAAATGATAATGTTGTTAGAGTTATGACTAGAGGGGGTAAAATGACTCAGGAACCTTTGTATCCTGAGGGCCACCCTAAGAGAATTGAGCAAGATTCTCAAAGAACTAATATTGATACACCTAGTTCTTCTAAAAAGAAGAAAAGAAAAATGATAGGACTTTACATGCTTCTAGTGAACCTGTTGTTGACACACCTGAGAATCCCAATGATATTTCTATTTCTGATGCTGAAACACAATCTGGTAATGAACATGAACCTAGTGATAATGTTAATGATGATGTTCATGTTGATGCTCAACCTAGCAATTACAATGATGTAGAGATTGAACCTACTGTTGATCTTGATAACCCACAATCAAAGAATCAAAATTATGATAAGATAGACTTTGTTTCTAGGAAGCACGGTAAAGAAAGAGAACCATGGGTTCAGAAACCCATGCCCTTTCCTCCTAAACCATCCAAGAAAAAGGATGATGAGGATTTTGAGTGCTTTGCTGAAATGATTAGGCCTATCTTTTTGCGTATGCGTTTGACTGATATGCTTAAAATGAACCCTTATGCTAAATACATGAAGGATATTGTTACTAATAAAAGAAAGATACCGGAAGCTGAAATTTCCACCATGCTTGCTAATTACACTTTTAAGGGTGGAATACCAAAGAAACTTGGAGATCCAGGAGTACCAACTATACCATGCTCCATTAAAAGAAACTATGTTAAAACTGCTTTATGTGATCTTGGAGCTGGTGTTAGTGTTATGCCTCTCTCTTTATATCATAGAATTGATTTGGATAAGTTGACACCTACTGAAATATCTTTGCAAATGGTTGATAAATCAACTGCTATACATGTCAGTATTTGTGAGGATGTGCCTGTTGTGGTTGCAAACGTTACCATTTTAGCGGACTTTGTTATTCTTGATATTCCCGAGGACGATAGTATGTTGATTATCCTTGGTAGACCCTTTTTGAATATTGTAGGGGCTGTTATTGATTGCAACAAAGGCAATGTCACTTTTCATGTTAATGGTAATGAGCATACGATACACTTTCTGAGGAAACAACCTCAAGTCCATAGTATCAATTCTATTGGAAAATTTTCAACGATTATTATTAGAGGTTTTGAATTTCCTCTTCCTACTGCCAAGAAGAAATATGATACTCTTATTGTTGGGGATGTGCATATCCCAGTTGAGGTAACCTAGTGTTATTTGAAATTTCTCCGGTTTCATGCGATCCGGAATGAGTTTGTTAACAAGACTTGATCAACCTTGCTAGTGGATTCCTTTTGATGAGCATGAGATGGATGAAGTTAGAAAGCACAACTTTCTGTACCCTCCTTTTACTTTCTGTTATTTATCTTAAATAAAGTAAAAATAGTATTTTCTGCCTATTTTCTGAATTACCCTTGCAATAAAAAATACCCCAAAAATAAAAGTTCTCCAAATGCCAGGAAAATGAAATAGGATTTTTCCAGAATATTTGAGAATATCTGACACTGAGAACACAACAGGGGGAGTAGCCACGTGCCCACGAGGGTGGAGGGTGCGCCCACCCCCCTGGGCGCGCCCCCCTGCCTCGGGGACCCCACGTGGGTCCCCTCCACTTATCCTTGCACCCACACACTTCGTATTCCTCCAGAAAAAATCATCCACCAGCTCAAACCCGAGTTCTTGCTTATCTTGCTGCCATTTTCGATCTCCTTGCTCAAAGCTCCATTCACAAAACTGCTTTGGGGAATTGTTCTTTGGTATGTGACTCCTATTAGTTTTTGTTCTAATGCTTTATTTATTGCAAATTTTTGTTGCTTAGGTGACCCCGTTCATGAGCTTGGATGTCAAATTTATCTAGTCAAAAGTAGTTTTAATGCATGATATAGCCTCTAGGCACTTGTAGGAGTAGTTGCTATCAATCTTGTTGAGTTTGGTTCACTTTTATTCTTGAGTTACTAAAAATTTCAGAAATTTTTCAGAGGAAGAAATATGTTTAGGAAAATGTACCAAGGTGGTTCCTCAAGGAAGCAAGGACCCAAGGCCGCAATACGCGAACCAGACAATGAACTACCAAGGGATGCTCAAGTGCGGCCTTGTGAATGGCCGTCCGAAGATTTTATGGTGCAAGCAGGAATCAAGGGAGAATTTGACGCATATGTGCATAACGCTGATCTTGAGAGCTTCGAGGCAGATAAGTGCCCTCAATATTATCACCTAATGGATTCCTTTGCGAGAAGGTTTAAATTTACATCATCGTGCAATCCTCACAATGTCTTGTTTTATCTTTATGACAAATCTTATACCATGGACTTAGAAGATTTTAATACTGCTTGTAAACTCCCGCAGTGGGGTAGTGCTAGTGAACCTCGCAAATCTGAATTTAAAGACTTCCTTGCTAGTATCACTGTGGGGGAATCTAGAGAAATAACACAAGCTACTATAGGGAGCATTCATTTTCCCGCCATACATTATTTTGCTCTCTTTATTGGTAGACGCATAAACGGTAAGGATGAGGCATGGCATATGTGTGTTATGGATCTTAGTGTTCTCAAGAGTGTTGTATTAGGAGATAAACAATATAACTTGGGGGCCATTGTTGCACGTAGGTTGCATAATAACAATATTAATGGAGATTTGTTTGGTGGAATTTACGCAACCCGTTTAGCTAATTTTCCTGAGGTACCCATACGTGGATATGATATGGAGTTACCCCCTACTTATCTGGATTATAATGCTATGGTCCATCATCGGTTTGTTGAGAGGAACGATCAGTTCCTCCAGTACCGACTAATCTTTGACAGACGGCGCACCTTCCATGTTGCTCTCCCTGCTCCTGCTTTCTTTGATTTTCAGACAAAACGGAGATATGTTATAACCAGGGAGGAGGCGAACGAGTACGAGAGGAGGATGGAGGAAGCTCGCCTCCAAGCTGCAGCTCATGAGGCAATTACCGCTGCATCTCAGTACGACCCCAGCTACAGCTTTGATCCGTGGGCATAGACCAACTTAGGCCAAAAGCCTAAGCTTGGGGGAGTACGTATTTCTCACCGACATTACATTCATGTTCACACACTCATGCCAGTTGTCGATGCTCATACTTTTTCATTGTATCATCCATGCTAGTTTATTTTCTGTTTTAAGCTTTCTTCTTGTGTGTTTGAAAAACCTTAAGAAAAACCAAAAAAATAGTTGTAGCTTTTAGCTAGTTTACTTTCCATGCCTGTAGTAGTAGTAATAAAAAAGAAAACCCAAAAAGATTTATCGTTCTTCTTTTGCTTGTTGGGAGCTTTCCCGTGTAAATAGTTTTATTTCTTCTGTTGTTCTTTGGGGGTCGAGAGGAGAAGACCTTGATGAAAATGTTGAGTGGCTCTCATTTGCATTATTGTTGATCTAACAAAGAGCCCATATTACCTTGTCTTCTCCCTTGAGTTGAATGCTTGCAGATTCCAGCTTAGTCCAACGCACGTGCACTATTATTATTATCCACACTATTCGGTCGTGCAAGTGAAAGGCAATAATGACGATATATGATGAACTGATTGAGATGAGAAAAGCTGGTATGAACTCGACCTCTCTTGTTTTTTCTAAATATAATTAGCCCATCATTCCTGATTCAGCCTATTATGAATGAAACATGTTTGCAATGACAATTAGAGATTATAGTTGCTTATGCCATGCTTAATTTGCTAGGAGTTTATAATGGTTTACCTTGCGTGCCAACATGCTATTAAAATGGTTGTGATGTGGTATGATAGGGTGGTATCCTCCTTTGAACGATTCGAGCGGCTTGACTTGGCACATGTTCACACATGTAGTTGAAACAAAATCAACATAGCCTCTACGATATTTATGTTCATGGTGAATTATATCCTACTCATGCTTGCATTCGGTGTTGATTAATTTTAATGCATGTTCATGACTATTGTCGCTCTCTAGCTGGTCGCTTCCCAATCTCTTTCTATCCTTCACTTGTACTAAGCGGGAATGCTGCTTGTGCATCCAATTCCATAAACCCCAAAGTTGTTCCATATGAGTCCACCATACCTTCCTATATACGGTATCTACCTGCCGTTCCAAGTAAATTTGTATGTGCCAAACTCTAAACATTCTGTTTTGTATGCTTGAATAGCTCATGTATCAACTAGGGTTGTCTGTATCCTCCATGCTAGGCGGGTTATTCTCGAGAGGAGTGGACTCTGCTCCTCACTCACGAGAAAATGGCTGGTCACCGGGATGCCCAGTCCCATGCTCAAATCAAATCAAAATAATTGCAAACAAAACTCCCCAGGATTGTTGTTAGTTGGAGGCACCTATTGTTTTGGGCAAGCCATGGATTGATGCTTGTTGGTGGTGGGGGAGTATAAACTTTACCATTCTGCTTGGGAACCACCTATAATGTGTGTAGCATGGAAGATATCGAGATCTCTCGATTGTTATGTTGACAATGAAGGTAACCGCTCAAAATATTATTCATCTCTATTTCAAAATCAAGCTCTGGCACCTCTACAAATCCCTACTTCCCTGTGCGAAGGGCCTATCTATTTACTTTTATGTTGAGCCATCATCCTCTTATTAAAAAGCACCAATTGGAGAGCACCGTTGTCATTTGCATGTATTATTGTCAGTTTACACTGAGTATGACTTGACTGGATCTCTGCTACCATGAATTACAATGTCTAGTCAGTCCTTGATCTTTAAAGGTGCTCTGCATTTATGTTTTGCAGTCTCAGAAAGGGCTAGCGAGATACCATCTTGTTATATCATATTATGATTATTTTGAGAAAGTGTTGTCATCCGAGATTTATTATTATTGCTCGCTAGTGGATTATGCCATTGATATGAGTAAACATGAGACCTAAATATTATTGTGAATATGGTTAGTTCATAATCTTTGCTGAAAACTTGAATGCTGGCTTTACATATTTACAACAACAAGAGCAAACAGAGTTTGTAAAAGTTTTTCTTAATCACTTTCAGTTTATCAACTGAATTTCTTGAGGACAAGGAAAGGTTTAAGCTTGGGGGAGTTGATACATCTCCGTTGTATCTACTTTTCCAAACACTTTTGCCCTTGTTTTGGACTCTAACTTGCATGATTTGAATTGAACTAACCCGAACTAACGTTGTTTTTAGCAGAATTGCCATGGTGTTATTTTTCTGCAGAAATAAAAGTTCTTGGAATGACCTGAAAATCAACGAAGATTATTTTGGAATATATAAAAAATACTGGCGAAAGAATCAAGGCCAGGGCCCACACCTACCCCCCTGGGTGCGCCCCCCTGCCTCGTGGGCCCCCTGGTACTTCATCGACCAGAACTCCAACTCCATATATTCGTGTTCGGGGAGAAAAAATAGGAGAGAAGGATTCATCATGTTTTACGATACGGAGCCGCCGCCAAGCCCTAATCTCTCTCAGGAGGGCTGATTTGGAGTCCGTTCGGGGATCCGGAGAGGGGAATCCGTCGCCATCGTCATCATCAACCTTCATCCATCACCAATTTCATGATGCTCACCACCGTGCGTGAGTAATTGCATCGTAGGCTTGCTGGACGGTTATGGGTTGGATGAGATTTATCATGTAATCGAGTTAGTTTTGTTAGGGTTTGATCCCTAGTATCCACTATGTTCTGAGATCGATGTTGCTATGACATTGCTATGCTTAATGCTTGTCACTAGGGCCCGAGTGCCATGATTTCAGATCTGAACCTATTATGTTTTCATGAATATATGTGAGTTCTTGATCCTATCTTGCAAGTCTATAGTCACCTATTATCTATTATGATCCGTTAACCCCAAAGTGACAATAATCAGGATACTTACCGGTGATGACCGTAGTTTGAGGAGTTCATGTATTCACTATGTGTTAATGCTTTGGTCTGGTACTCTATTAAAAGGAGGCCTTAATATCCCTTAGTTTCCAATAGAACCCCGCTGCCACGGGAGGGTAGGACAAAAGATGCCATGCAAGTTCTTTTCCATAAGCATGTATGACTATATTCGGAATACATGCCTACATTACATTGATGAACTGGAGCTAGTTCTGTGTCACCCTATGTTATAATTGTTGCATGCTTGATCGCATCCGACATAATTATCCATCACTGATCCATTGCCTACAAGCTTTTCATATATTGTTCTTCGCTTATTTACTTTTCCGTTTCTACTGTTACAATCACTATAAAACCCAAAAATATTACTTTTCTTACCATTGCCACTACTATCATATTACTTTACTACTAAACACTTTGGTGCAGATATTAAGTTTCTAGGTGTGGTTGAATTGACAACTCAGCTGGTAATACTTGAGAATATTCTTTGGCTCCCCTTGTGTCGAATCAATAAATTTGGGTTGAATACTCTACCCTCAAAAACGGTTGCGATCCCCTATACTTGTGGGTTATCGGTGATCCAACCGATCAAGTACCTAACACACGTTCAGCTCGGTGATGTCCCTCGTACTCTTGATCCAGCTGAGGACGAGGGTGTGTTCCGACAGCACGACGGTGTGGTGACGATGATGATGAAGTTACCGACGCAGGGCTTTGCCTAAGCACTACGACAATATGACCGAGATGGAAACAATGGAGGGGGCACCACACACGGCTAAAGATCAACTTGTGTGTCTATGGGGTACCCCCTCCCCCGTATATAAAGGAGGGGAGGAGGAGGAGGACCGGCCTCAAGGAGCGCGCCCAAGGGGGGATTCCTACTCCTAGTAGGAGTAGGTTTCCCCCTTTCCTAGTCCAAGTAGGAGAAGAAGGAAGGAGAGGAAGAGGGGAAGGAAAGGGGGGACCGGGGCCCCTAGCCCTAGTCCAATTCGGTTTGGGCTAGGGGGTCATGCGCCACCTCTTGGCTTGCCTCCTCTCTTCCACTACTAGGCCCATGAGGCCCAATAACTTCCCGGGGGGGGGGGGGTTCCGGTAACCCCGGGTACTCCGAAACTTATCCGAAACGACCAGAACCATTCCGGTGTCCGAATATAGCCTTCCAATATATGAATCTTTATGTCTCGACCATTTTGAGATTCCTCGTCATGTTCGTGATCACATCCGGGACTCCGAAAAAACTTTGGTACATCAAATCACATAACTCATAATATATATCGTCATCGAACATTAAGCGTGCGGACCCTACGGGTTCGAGAACTATGTAGACATGACCGAGACTCATCTCCGGTTAATAACCAATAGCGGAACCTGTATGCTCATATTGGTTCCTACATATTATACGAAGATCTTTATCGGTCAAATCGCATAACAACATACGTTGTTCCCTTTGTCATCGGTATGTTACTTGCCCGAGATTCGATCATCGGTATCATCATACCTAGTTCAATCTCATTACCGGCAAGTCTCTTTAATCGTTCCGTAATGCATCATCCTACAACTAACTCATTAGTCACATTGCTTGCAAGGCTTATAGTGATGTGCATTACCGAGAGGGCCCAGAGATACCTCTCCGACAATCGGAGTGACGAATCCTAATCTCGATCAATGAACGATTATAAGCAAATTCAATATGAGGCAAGCATTCTTCCCACATTTTCTTATTATTCTTCAAAACATCCCTAAGCATAGTAGACAATGTTCTATTGACTACTTCGTTTTTGTCCATCAGTTTGCAGTGACAAGTAGTACTAAAAAGCAGTTTAGTCCCCAACTTAGCCCATAAACATCTCCAAAAGTGGCTAAGAAATTTAGTATCACGATCTGAAACAATAGTATTGGCACACCATGCAAGCGAATAATTTCATGAAAGAACAAATTAGCAACATTAATAGCATCATCACTTTTATGACATGGTATAAAGTGTGCCATTTTCGAGAACCTATCCACGACAACAAATATGCTATCCCTCCCCTTCTTTGTTTGAGGTAAACCTAAAACAAAGTCCATAGACATATCCTCCCAAGGAACACTAGGTACAGGCAAAGGCATATATAACCCATGAGGATTGAGTCGTGACTTAGCTTTTTGACATGTAGTTCAGCGAGCAACAAAATGCTCAACATCCCATCTCATCTTTGGCCAAAAGAAATGTCTAGCAAGTATTACTCCGTATTCTTCATGCCAAAGTATCCCATTAATCCTCCTCCATGCGCCTCCTACAACAACAAAAGACGAACGGAGCTAGCTGGAATGCATAGCTTGTTAGCATGAAACACAAATCCATCGTTAATGACAAAATTGTTCCATGTTCTCCCTTCCTTAAAATTCTACAATACATCTTTAAATTTAGCATCATGCACATATTGATCTTTGATGGTCTCCAAACCAAAAAATTTAAAGTCAAGTTGTGAAAGCATAGTATAACGACGAGACAATGCATCAGCAATAACATTTTATTTACCCTTCTTGTGTTTAATGACATAAGGGAAAGTCTTAATGAATTCAACCGATTTAGCATGTTTGCGGTTCAGTTTTGCTTGACTTTTAATGTGTTTCAAAGATTCGTGATTAGAATGTATAACAAATTCTTTGGGCCATAAATATTGTTGCCATGTTTCTAAGGTCTGAACAAGAGCATATAATTCTTTATCATAAGTAGAATAGTTCAAACTAGGCCCACTCAATTTTTCAGAAAAGTATGCAACAGGTTTGCCATCTTGTAATAACACACCTCCTAATCCAATTCCACTGGCATCACATTCAAGCTCAGAAGTCTTATTAAAATCAGGAAGTTGGAGTAGAGGAGCATGTGTCAACTTATCTTTCAATACCGTGAAGGCTTCTTCCTGTGTGGTACCCCAAACAAAGGGCACATCCTTCTTTGTAAGCTCAATGAGAGTTGCAGCAATGGTGCCGAAATCTCGCACAAAACGCCTATAGAAACCAGCGAGTCCAAGAAAACTCCTCACTTGGGTGACCATTTTGGGCGGCGGCCAACTCTCAATAGCTTAAATCTTGGCTTTATCAACTTCAATTCCCTGTGGAGTAACAACATAGCCAAGAAAAGATACTTGGTCGGTGCCAAAGCTACACTTCCCAAGGTTACCAAACAAACGTGCATCGCGTAAGGCAATAAAAACAGCATGTAAATGTTCCTCCAAAGATCTGCTATAAATTAGTATATCATCAAAATAGACTACCACAAATCGTCCAATGAAAGCACGTAAAACTTTGTTCATTAATCTCATGAAATTACTAGGTGCATTAGTTAACCCAAAAGGCATGACTAACCACTCATATAATCCAAACTTAGTTTTAAATGTTGTTTTCCATTCATCCCCCAATTTCATACGAATTTGATGGTATCCACTACACAAATCAACTTTGGGGAATATTGTAGAGCCACTCAATTCATCAAGCATATCATCTAGCCTAGGAATAGGATGGATAGTAATATTATTAATGCCTCTACAATCAACACACATACGCGATGTACCATCCTTTTTTGGCACTAGAATAATAGGAACAGCACAAGGACTAAGGGATTCGCGTATATAACCTTTGTCGAGCAGCTCCTGGACTTGACGCATAATCTCCTTCATCTCCTCCGGATAGGTACGGTATGGTGCATGGTTGGGTAGCGATGCACCGGGAATTAAGTCAACCTGATGCTCAATCCCTCGAATAGGTGGTAATCCCGGTGGCACATCTTGTGGAAAGACGTCAGCGAACTCCTGCAAAATGTTAGTAACAGCAGGAGGCGAAGAGGAAGGCACGTCCTCGAATGAAAATAATGCCTCTTTGCACACAAAAGCATAGCAAATAGATTTGCTAAAATCTAGCTCATCAGTATCAGATTTGGTGGCAAGTAAACATGCACTTTTCAATTTAATTTCAGAAGCAACTCTAGATGGTTTATTATTAGGCTTCATTTGTTACTCAAATTCTTTTGCCACAATCTGATTCTCACTCTTATTTTTCTCCTGTTTTGCTTTATTAGCTCTATTAATATCATATTTCAAAATGGAATCAGGAGACATAGGAAGCAAAGTAATATGTTTATCCTTATGAACAAGATTATACTGATTGTTTCTACCATGGTGTTTAGAATTTTTATCAAATTGCCATGATCTACCAATTCATAAGGAACACGCTTGCATGGGTACCACATCACAATCAACATAATCAGCATATGTAGAGATACTAAAATGCACACAAAAATACGTGTTACCTTAACCTTGCCGCTGTTGTTGAACCATTGGATGTAGTAAGGATCTGGATGTGGTCTTGTGGTGAGAGATAGCTTCTCCACCATCTCCATGCTAGCCAAGTTGTTACAGCTCCCTGCATCTATGATGACGTGAACAGAACGTTCCTTCACAACTCCCTTTGTATGGAACAAATTATGCCTCTGATTTTGCTCAGCTTGTGTAACCTGCAACTCAAAACACGTTGAGCAACTAAACATTCATACCTGTCAGCATCTTCAGCAGCCATGTATTGCGTCTCATGATAAGAAGCATCTCCACCGTGTTCTTCACTTGTAATAATCATAGTCACTAGCGGACTCATACCCACCATCCTCAGTAACAATCATCACACGCTTAGATGGGCATTCTCTTGCATAATGATCTCCACCCTTGCAACGACGACAAATAATATCATGTGTTTTCCCTGTTGATGCCATGGATGAAGAAGAGCTCTGTGCAGGGCCAGAAGGTGTGCTCTTGGCAGATAGTGGTGGTTGTGCATGCTTTCTTGTATCACGGTTGGAGGTGGCAGCTGACGGAGGTGTCGGTGCAGCAGAACGTGTGGAAGTAGATGATTCATGCGGTGTCCATGATGAAGGTCGACCTGCAGAAAAGTTAGTTCACGCCAATGCCTGTTGATCCAGCACTTCACATTCAGCTTTGCAAGCAAGATGGAATAAACGAGTGATATTATTATTCCTTATACTCTAGAATGGTCTAAATCTCTTTATTTAATCCACCCATAAAATGTGCAAGCATAGCTTCATTATCCTCAACAATACCACATCTAATCATGCCAGTTTGTAATTCCTGATAATATTCTTCTACAGAAATTTTTTCCTTGTCTTAAACGCTGCAATTTTTGAAGTAATTCAGGTTGATAATATGGTGGAACCCAACGAGTGCGCATAGCAGTTTTCAAAGGAACCCAAGTATATGGAATAGGATATAATCTACAATGTTCACACCACCAAACACATGCAAAACTAGTGAAAGCACAAACAGCAGCAGGAACATGTCTCTCCTCAGGATATTGTAAACATGTAAAATGTTGTTCAGTTTCTAACTCCCAAGTAAGATATATATCACGAACATATCTACCCTCAAATGGTAGAATATTCAATTTTAGTTTAGGAAGATGGTCATTATCTCGTACCTCAGGTGGTGGTGCAGCCCTACCGTTGCAATGATATGCATGAGGACGACCTGGTGGTGGTGGTGCTGGTGGTTGCACGTAGTTCTGATTTTGATCAACCTCATCCTCATAATGGTCCTCCACCTTTGCAGTAGCAGCAAGAGCTACAAAAGCATCAACAATAGGTACAGCGGCACCGGAATTTTGACCAGGCTCAAGGGGAACGTGTAGCGACCCGACCTCAAACGGTCAAGTCTCTGTGCTTCAGTGTCATCCCTGGATCGGTAATGCTGACACACACAGTACTCGAAGGATTTATAACAGAGTAGCAATCACACACTTATTACATCGAATGTCTCAAAAGAGAACTTATTACAATAAATATGGCTTAAGTCCATCTAAATAAGATAACATCGAAAGACTTGGAAGATAAAGTGAGTCCATCAACTCTAACGGCATAGCTGAGTGCACGACAACCGACCTATGGCACCTTACTCGTCGTCTGAAAAGTCTGCAACATGATACGTTGCAGCCCGAAAACGGGTCAGTACATGGAATATGATGGCATAGTAACACAGTAGAGCAAAGAACAGATAAATGCTATCACTACATGCATATATGGCTGGTGGAGGCTCTATGGTTACAATGTTTTTGCGAAAAGCCAATTTCTCCCTACAACAAAGGAATATATTTTACTTTAACTATCATGGTAGTTGAAACAACATTGAGAATGGTACCCCCATCTCAATCCCAATTAAAAGTAATTATCAACCCAACAAATTAATTTAAAGTGATGAGATCCATAGGATAATCCAAGAACCAGATACTCAAGATGTCCATAACCGGGGACACGGCTAACCATGATTAGTTTGTACACTCTGCAGAGGTTTGCGCACTTTTCCCCACAAGACTCGATCTCCTCCGTTGGATTTCTCGCACTACATGGTGTTTGAGAAACGGATGACCGAGACACAGTCTTTCAGAAGCATTAACTCTAACCCCGGGTAGACCGTACCAACCTACATCCCCTACATCTGCTAGTCTACCACTGGAAGAGGTCATGCAACCTGCTCAACTATGCTAGAGCCCATAATAGCTTGTGGCTGCACACGGAAGTTTCAAGCATGAATAATCTTATGATCCCTTTGAGCCTGGGTGGTGGACCATAGGAGGATCACACGGTATAACCTCGGGATCTCCTAGGACAACACTGGTATAACCCCAGGTGCCCAACAATCCACCCAGATGTGTATTAAAGTTGCCACCTTAAGTTGAACCATTAATTAACAACTCACATCTGTCATGGATACTCTCAAACCCAAACCACGTCTACGAGCATAGCATGGCAATATAAGCATAACGTAGAAGTAACTCCCAAGGGTTTGATAATAAACAGGGCAATAGGTTCTACCTCATCATCTACTTCCCAGACCCACATGTTAAGAGATCCTACTCATGCAATGTGTGAGGGTTGAAACTAATGCATAAAAACTGGGTATGAAAGAGTATGATCAATGTGTTACTTGCCTTGCTGACGATCTGCAAATCCTAAAGACTCGTAGTAGCACGCTTCGCACTCCGGGAATTCTATCACAAACAAACAATAGCATACATAAGCAATCAAGCAAAGATGCAAGGGGAAAACTTCGAACAAGAAGATCTAACCAGAAAATTCAACTGAAGAACTCCGGTTTGCAAAAAGAATCAAATCAAATGGAGCAAAAAAACTCAAACTATGAAAGAAACAAGATTCGATTACTAATCTGGGTTAAAATCAAATTTTAAAGTACCAAAATCTTTTTCAAGTTGGTTAAACAGAGAGAGGGCTTCGAGTCAAAGATATAGGCGCTTGTTTCACCTAATTCGGATAAACGAGCGAAAATATAAACTAAAATGAAGATAAGGGCAGAAATCACAATCGAAAATAATCACGGAAAAACCCTGGAAAAAAAACGAGATGAACAGGCTAACGAACGAACGACCGTTGTCTGCGGCTAACTGACGAACAGTGTTCATTAAAATGAATGTACGGACGAACGTCCGCTATGTAACTAAACCGGGGAAAAACCGAACAAAACCGATCTAAAAACCGAGATCTATGGTTTCGAAAAAAACCAACGGTTTTTTTCGAGAAAAACCGGACGGCCGCGGCGGCTACCTTGGCGGCGGCGGCACGAGGCAGCGGCGGATCGGGGCGGGGTGGTGCTAGGGTTAGGCGGGCGGGACGGCGACTTGGGCCGCGGGGCGGCCGGCTCGGGCGGCTTATAAAGGCCTCCGGGCGCAGTGTCCTGGACGGACACGGCCCGTTAGGTCGGTGACTTTTTAAAAAAAAATCCTAACACGGAAAAACAAATAAAAGAAATACTAAACGGAGTCCAAAAATCCTAAAATAAATTTTCTCGGTCCTCTAATAATATTGCGGACAAAGTGAACATTTATTTGGGCCTCTAATGCAATTTTGAAAAACGCATATTTTTCCTAATTTAAATAAAATAGCAACGAAAATCCAAATAAAATTACTTATTTGATTTTAATATTTTCCCTCTTTTTTGGAGAAGTCATATTATCTCCTCTCATATATTTTAATTAGAAATATTTTCGGAGAGGAAAATAATTAAAACCAAAATTATCCTTGTTTCGATATTTGATAACATTCAAATATGAAAAACATGAAATCCCCAACTCTCTCTGTGGGTCCTTGAGTTGCTTAGAATTTCGAGGATCGCAAAGCAAAAATGCAGAAAAATATGATATGCATGAATGGTCTATGTATAACATTCCAAATTGAAAATTTGGGATGTTACAAACCTACCCCCCTTAAGATGAATCTCGCCCTCGAGATTCGGGTTCGCTAGAAAATAGGTGTGGGTGGTCTTTGCGTAGATCATCCTCTCGTTCCCAGGTGGCTTCATCCTTGGTATGGTGGCTCCACTGAACTTTGCAAAACTTAATAACCTTGTTGCAGGTAACTCAGCTGGCAAACTCGAGAATCTTGACTGGTTTCTCCTCATATGTCAAATCACTATCCAACTAAATTGCTTCCAGGGGCACTGTATCTCTTAGAGGGATATCGGTCATCTCTGCATGGCACTTCTTCAACTGAGAAACGTGAAACACATCATGAACTCCTGACAGTCCTTCGGGTAACTCCAATTTGTAGGCTACCTCTCCCATACGTTCCAAAACTCGGCATTGGTCCTACAAATCTCGGGGCTAACTTTCCCTTGACTCCAAATCACTTAACTCGGAGTGGTGACACACGGAGATATGCTCTGTCTCCGACTTCATAGACTACCTCCTTGCGTTTTGAGTCTGCATAGCTCTTCTATCTGGACTGTGCTACCTTCAGTCCGTCTCGAATCAGCTTATCCTTATCTTCTGACTCTTCGATCAAATCTTGTCCAAACAACTGACGGTCTCCAACTTCATCCCACATTAATGGTGCCATGCACCTTCGTCCATACAGGGCTTCGAACGGTTCCATCTTCAAACTGGCCTGGTAACTATTGTTGTATGAGAAATCCATGTAGGGCAAGTTGTCATCCCAACTAGATCCATAATCTAGCGCACAGGCTCTCAACATGTCCTCCAGAATCTGATTGACTCTCTCGGTCTGTCCATCTGTCTGTGGATGAAAGGTCGTACTGAACTCTAGCCTGGTTCCCAAAGTCTGGTGCAGCTGGTGCCAAAACTTTGAAGTAAACTGCGTTCCTCTATCTGATACGATGGTCCTTGGAACTCCATGCAGACATACGATCCTGGTCATATATATCTTGGCCAACTTCGCACTGGTATAAGTGGTCTTCACGGGGATAAAGTGAGCTACTTTGGTCAAACGGTCCACTACTACCCAGATAGAATCATATCCCGATCGGGTCCTGGGTAATCCGGTGATAAAATCCATGCCAAGCTTATCCCACTTCCATTCGGGTATCGGCATAGGCTGCAGTAATCCTGCTGGCTTCTGATGTTCTGCCTTCACTCTCTAACATACATCACATACGGCTACATACTCGGCAATATCTTTCTTCATACCAGTCCACCAGAAATGCTCCTTCAAATCCAAATACATCTTGGTGTTTCCAGGTTGTATCGAGTATGGCGAGTCATGAGCTTCCTGAAGTATCAACTTCCTGATCTCTGCATTATTGGGGACATATACACGGTCCTCAAACCACAAGGTGTCGTGCTCATCCTCACGAAAACCTTTGGCCTTACCTTCACTCATCTTCTCCTTTATCTCAGCAATTTCCTTGTCATCCGTTTGAGCTTCACGAATCTTTCCCAACAAGGTAGATTGAACTTCCATTGCAGCAACAAAACCTCTAGGAACAATCTCCAAATGAAGCTCCCTGAGATCTTCTGCTAACTCCTTTGGCAAACCTCCTGTTACTAAGGTATTGGCATAACTCTTCCGGCTCAAAGCGTCTGCTACGACATTGGCCTTGCCTGGTGATAGTGCAACTTCATATCGTAATCCTTTATAAGCTCCAACCATCTCCTTTGCCTGAGATTCAACTCCTTCTGTGTGAAAATGTACTTCAAACTCTTGTGATCCGTGTACACATCACAATGGTTCCCCATAAGAAAATGTCTCCAGGTTTTGAGTGCATGCACTACAGCTGCTAACTCCAAATCATGTGTGGCATAATTCAACTCATGCGGTCGAAGTTGTCGTGAGGCATACGAAACAATTCTTCCGTCTTGCATAAGTACACCTCCAAGTCCTAAGCGAGATGCGTCGCAATACACTTGGAAATCCTTGCGTATATCTGGCAGAATCAGCACTGGGGCTGTAGTCAAACGTTTCTTCAACTCCTGAAAACTTGCCTCACATTCATCCGTCCATTTGAACTTAGTGTCCTTCTTCAACAACTCCGTCATGGGCTTCGCAATCTTAGAGAAATTCTCAATGAATCTCCGATAATATCCCGCGAGTCCTAGAAAACTGCGGATCTCTCCCACTGAGGTGGGTGCCAACCACTCAGTGACTGACTTAACCTTGGTAGGGTCTACTGCTATACCTTCTCCTGATATAACATGTCCAAGGAATCCAACTTCCTTCAACCAAAACTCACATTTGCTGAACTTGGCGTATAACTGATGTTCCCTGAGCTTCTCGAGAACTAAAAGCAAATGCTCCTTGTGCTCCTCTTCATTCTTCGAGTATACTAGAATATCATCAATAAACACCACAACAAACTTATCCAAGAACTCCATGAATACCTTATTCATCATGCTCATGAAATAGGCAGGGGCATTAGTCAGTCCAAATGACATAACCGTATATTCGTATAACCCGTACCTTGTGGTGAAAGCTGTCTTAGGTATATCCCATTCTCGTATTTTTAGCTGGTGATATCCTGATCGCAGGTCGATCTTCAAAAACACTTTAGCTCCTTGCAACTGATCAAACAAATCATTGATCATCGGCAGTGGGTACTTGTTCTTGATCGTCACTTCATTCAATGCCCGATAATCAACAACCATTCTCAGAGATTTATCCTTCTTCTCAACCAAGAGCACTGGGGCTCCCCATGGTGATGAACTTCGTCGAATGTAACCTTTCTCCAATAACTCCTTGATCTGCTTCTTAATCTCCTCCAGATCATTCGCGGGCATCCGGTATGGTCTCTTCGATATCGGTCCGGTGCCTGGCAACAGCTCTATCAAAAACTCAATATCACGATCTGGCGGCATGCCTGGTAATTCCTCTGGAAATACATCCGGGTAATCCTTCACTACAGGCACTTCTTCCTGAACAACTCCCGTGAGAGAATTTAAGTGAGTACTCTTAGGAGTATGTCTGGATACATACTTAATCCTTTTTCCCTCCGGGGTGGTGAGTAGAATTGACCTACTGGCGCAATCAATGTTTCCTCCATACTTCGATAACCAATCCATCCCCAGTATCACATCCAATCCTTGGGATTCCAAAATTATTAGGTCTGAGGGGAAAACATGGCTGCCAATGGTTAAGGGTAACCAGTCGCACCATCGGCTGGCCATATACTTTGCACCTGGTGAACTCACTAGCAAGGGTGTCCTAAGGGCTAAGGTGGGTAACTTAAACTTGTCCACAAATCCCCTTGAAATGTATGAATGTGATGCACCAGTTTCAAAAAGAACGAGGGCGGTAAATGACTTAACCAAAAACTTACCGATAACCGCATATGGCTGCTCTTCAACCTCCTCCACATTCACGTGGTTCACTTGTCCCCTGTTGAAAGGGTTGGGCTTCTTCCCCGAGCTTCCATTACCATTTCCATTCTTCAACTCTGGATAATCATTGGCGTAGTGCCCAGTATTCCCGCACTTGAAACAAGTAATGTGACTCTAGTCCTTCTTGGCGGGTGTTGCTGGGTTAGAGCGGTTCTGATTGCTGCTCGCTCCATTCCCATTCCCACTCTTTGGTCCATCGTGTTTATGAGAACTTCCTCCAGTGTGAGTGTGGCCTCCATGGTTATAGGTGTATCCTCCCGAGTTCGGGGTAAAACGAGGCTTCTACGATGCTCATGTATTGTACTTCCCTTGTCAATACTTCCTCTTACAGCTCTCAATCTGCTGTTGCTTCCCTTCAATCATAAGAGCCTTATCTACCAACTTCTGGTAGTTGTTAAATGTTGCCACCATTAACTGCAAGCTCATCTCATCATTCAGCCCTTCCATAAACTTCTCCTGCTTCACGGCATCTGTGGCCACATCATCAGGGGCATAGCAAGATAACTTACTAAACTCATCCACGTACTGAGGTACAGTACGATTCCCCTGGCGTAAGTTGCGAAACTCACGCTTCTTCATGCTCATAGCTCTAGTTGATACATGGGCGGTGCGGAATGCTTGCTGAAACTGCTCCCAAGTAACATTGGCTATAGGAAAAGTGGTTGTGTAATTTTGCACCATGCGGCTGCGGGTCCATCCAATTGGTGTGCGGCAAAACGCACCTTCTCAGCATCTGTGCAACCGGCAGTGGTTAACTCCCTTCCAATCCTGCGTAGCCAGTCATTCGCAACTATGGGCTCAGTGCTACTAGAAAACACCAGCGGCTGTAACCTCAAAAAACGGGCTTAGTTGTCAACTGGAGGTGGTGGCGGTGGGTTGTTGTTATTGTTTGTTGTTGTTGCCTTGGTTCTGAACTAACAACTGCATCAAGGCATTCTGTTGTTGGATCAACTGAGTGAGCTCCGGTGGGAAGACAAATCCGGGGTCACGTCTCGGAGGCATCTGATGGGTTTAGAGGGAAGAGATTAGAATAGAATGAGGTCTAAGGAGAAAGCACTACCCATATGCACATGAGACAAACACAATCATATCATATCACTCAATCAATCAAGCAAGGGCATACAATCGATCTAACTATCGTTACAGTGCTCAGACTATTTTATATACATGGGGGAACACTACTGATCATATGGTGGTCTACTAGAAATTTTGATCGGTGGAAGACTCCATGATATCCGCTCCAGCTTCGTCTTCATAGTCATCATCACTACCATCGGGGTCGGAGTCGGCATCGTCGATGATGATGTAGTCTTCAGAATGAATCTCCTTGGGTTCGTCGTCTTCTCCTCCTGGTGCGGGGTCTCCCATAAAAACTCCTAGCTTCCTCGTCAGGTCGTCATTCATCTCCACAAGTATCGTCATTTCCTCCTCATATCCATCGCGTGTAGACTTGAGTTCCTCTTCTAGCTCTGTGATCCTGGTCATCGCCTTCTTCAAATCTATCATGCTTGCGCACATCTGGTTCTCCTGCCGACGTATGCGATGATTTAACTCCTGGATGAATGCTGCAATGGACCTGTCCTTCCTGGTGCTGATCATCTCCCATTGCTCATCTCGGCGCCCACATATCTGGTAGATAGTGTCCTTAAGCTCCTTGTGATAAACTTCGCCAATGCCTCCCATAGCGATGTTGGCTGCCATGCTCTTGCCTAGACTCCAGGTCGGTGCATCAAAAGAAAACTCTATGGGTTCAGTGACTGGTGTGAATGTCCTTCCTGGAATTTGAACTCGAATCATCCAACGTTCGTCTTCTGGTAGTGTGGCGGTGTAGGTCCCGGTGAAGCTTGGTATTCCGATGTTCAGGTACCTACTGACTTCCTTCAAGTGTCGTCCAAAAGGGATGTCTTCATCCGGCTGTGTAAACTTGTTCCTTGAGTCCGCCATCCTAAAGAGTAGAAAATGGAGAGGAGTCAAAATGAGTAGAGAAGAGTGATCTATGGCTCATCTTAGTGGTCATCTCCTACATTCAGTGTGTGCTCTGATACCATCTTGTAGCAACCCGACCTCAGACGGTCAAGTCTCTGTGCTTCAGTGTCATGCCTGGATCGATAATGCTGACACACACAGTACTCGAAGGATTTATAATAGAGTAGCAATCACACACTTATTACATCGAATGTCTCAAAAGAGAACTTATTAAAGTAAATATGGCTTAAGTCCATCTAAATAAGATAACAGCGGAAGACTTGGAAGATAAAGTGAGTCCATCAACTCTAACGGCATAGCTGAGTGCACGACAACCGACCTATGGCACCTTACTCGTCGTCTGAAAAGTCTGCAACATGATACGTTGCAGCCCGAAAACGGGCCAGCACATGGAATATGATGGCATAGTAACACAGTAGAGCAAAGAACAGATAAATGCTATCACTACATGCATATATGGCTGGTGGAAGCTCTATGGTTACAATATTTTTGCGAAAAGCCAATTTCTCCCTACAACAAAGGAATATATTATATTTAACTATCATGGTAGTTGAAACAACATTGAGAATGGTACCCCCATCTCAATCCCAATTAAAAGTAATTATCAACCCAACAAATTAATTTAAAGTGATGAGATCCATATGATAATCCAAAAACCAGATACTCAAGATGTCCATAACCAGGGACACGGCTAACCATGATTAGTTTGTACACTCTGCAGAGGTTTGCACACTTTTCCACACAAGACTCGATCTCCTCCGTTGGATTTCTCACACTACATGGTGTTTGAGAAACGGATGACCGAGACACAGTCTTTCAGAAGCATTAACTCTAACCCCGGGTAGACCGTACCAACCTACATCCCCTACATCTGCTACTCTACCACTGGAAGAGGTCATGCAACCTGCTCAACTATGCTAGAGCCCATAATAGCTTGTGGCTGCACACGGAAGTTTCAAGCATGAATAATCTTATGATCCCTTTGAGCCTGGGTGGTGGACCATAGGAGGATCACACGGTATAACCTCGGGATCTCCTAGGACAACACTGGTATAACCCCAGGTGCCCACAAGCAATCCACCCAGATGTGTATTAAAGTTGCCACCTTAAGTTGAACCATTAATTAACAACTCACATCTGTCATGGATACTCTCAAACCCAAACCATGTCTACGAGCATAGCATGGCAATATAAGCAAAACGTAGAAGTAACTCCCAAGGGGTTTGATAATAAACAGGGCAATAGGTTCTACCTCATCATCTACTTCCCAGACCCACATGTTAAGAGATCCTACTCATGCAATGTGTGAGGGTTGAAACTAATGCATAAAAACTGGGTATGAAAGAGTATGATCAATGTGTTACTTGCCTTGCTGACGATCTGCAAATCCTAAAGACTCGTAGTAGCACGCTTCGCACTCCGGGAATTCTATCACAAACAAACAATAGCATACATAAGCAATCAAGCAAATATGCAAGGGAAAAACTTCAAATAAGAAGATCTAACCAAAAAGTTCAACTGAAGAACTCCGGTTTGCAAAAAGAATCAAATCAAACGGAGCAACAAAACTCAAACTACGAAAGAAACAAGATCCAATTACTAATCTGGACTAAAGTCAAATTTTACAGTACCAAAATCTTGTTCATGTTGGTTAAACGGAAAGAGGGCTTCGAGACGAAGATCTAGGCGCTTGTTTCACCTCATTTGGATAAACGAGCGAAAAGATAAACTAAAACGAAGATTAGGGCAGAAACCGTGATCAAAAATAATCACGGAAAAACCCTGGAAAAAAAACGAGACGAACAGGCTAACAAACGAACGTTCGTTGTCTGTGGCTAACTCACGAACAGGGTTCGTTAAAATGAACGTATGGACGAACGTCTTCTATTTAACTAAACCGAGGAAAAACCGAACAAAACCGGTCTAAAAAAACCAAGATCTAGGGTTTCGAAAAAAACCAGCGGTTTTTTCCGAGAAAAACCGGACGGCGGCGGCGGGGTCGGCAGCGGGTCGGGGCGGGGCGGCACTAGGGTTAGGCAGGCGGGGTGGCGACTTGGGCCTCGGGGCAGCCGGCTCGGGCGGCTTATAAAGGCCTCCGGGCGCAGTGTCCTCGACGGACACGGCCCGTTAGGTCGGTGACTTTTTAAAAAAAAATCCTAACTTGGAAAAACAAATAAAAGAAATACTAAACGGAGTCCAAAAATCCTAAAATAAATTTTCACGGTTCTCTAATAATATTTTGGATAAAGTGAACATTTATTTGGTCCTCTAATGCAATTTTGAAAAATGCATATTTTTCCTAATTCAAATAAGATAGCAACAAAAATCCAAATAAAATTACTTATTTGATTTTAATATTTTCCTCTAATATTTCATTAATTTTTGGAGAAGTCATATTATGTCCTCTCATATATTTTAATTAGAAATATTTTCGGAGAGGAAAACAATTAAAACCAAAATGATCCTTGTTTCGATATTTGATAACATTCAAATATGAAAAACATGAAATCCCCAACTCTCTGTGTGGGTCGTTGAGTTGCTTAGAGTTTCGAGGATCGCAAAGCAAAAATGCAGAAAAATATGATATGCATGAATGATCTATGTATAACATTCCAAATTGAAAATTTGGGATGTTACAGAACGCGCAGTGCTCGTCCCACTTGATTCGGAAGGCGATGTTGTTGTTGTTGTTGTTGTTGTTGTTGTTGTTGTTGTTGTAGAGGTGTGACAGGTGTAGCGGGCGGTGGTTGTGGAAGACGCGCGAGCAATTCATTAAACTTGTTATCGAGCTTTGTTTCGAACGCCTTATCAATGCCATCTATCTTCTCCATGGCCTCTTCAAATCTGTTTAGCACATCTTCCACCTGTCCACTCATCATTTGCTGAAACTTATCATGAAGCTCCTTATTCGTCAAGTTCTCCCAGTCAATATCGTCGGCTTGTGATCCTGCCATGGTTAGCAGCAATAGAAACACACAAGAATATGATCCTGCAGACTACTAACAAGTGGTAGTGGTGGGTGTCACAAATCCGTCAAGCAAATCTCAAATTCTTACCATTTCTTACCCAGCAGCAGGCGGTGATCGGCAACCGTTGTAGTAAAAACTTTCGAAACTTCGATAGAGCGACTACCAGGGAGAGTCCAACGCATGACGTAGATGTATGTGGATCTAGGAAGGCTTATAATATAGTAGCAAAAAGGGTCACAATAATCAATTCAGAGATGCAAAGTTGAATAAACGCTCAACGACAATACTGTGCTGGTCCTAGGCTAGACCGTACTAGAGACGCGATCCTAGAACATGAACAAAATCACGGCGCGGCACGGCACGTAAACAAGGGAAAAGCACACTCTGAAAAAATTGCTCTTTTTTGCGCTCCTCATTTTGCGAAAAATCACTATAATGGCGAGCGTCTCAAAACTCTTCCCAAGTCAAACTAATAGGATAGGCACGAAATTTTAATGGCAATTTTTTCCGAAAATCAGGGCAGCAACGACGAAAAATTGCAACAAAAAATCACTATGATGGTGAGTGTCTCAAAACGCTCCCTAATACGTCCATTTTGCATCATGTTTTCTTACTGTTATTTATGATGTTTTTATCCATAATAATGCATTTTGGAGTAATTCTAATGCCTTTTCTCTCATAATATGCAAGGTATACACAAAGAGGGAGAATTGCCGCAGCTGGAAATCTGGACCTGGAAAAGCTATGTCAGGCTACCTATTCTGCACAACTCCAAACAAGTTGAAACTTCACGGAGAATTTTTATCAAATATATGAGGAATATTGGAGCAAATAACTACCAAAGGGGGCCCACCGGGTGGGCAAAACCCACCTGGGCCTGCCAGAGAGCCCAAGCGCGCCCTGGTGGGTTGTGCTCACCCAGGCCCACCTCCGGTGCCCATCTTCTGGTATATTAGTCATTTTGACCTAGAAAAATAAGGAGAGGACTTTCGGGATGGAGCGCCACCGTCTCGAGGCAGAACTTGAGCAGGAGCACTTTTGCCCTCCAGCGGAGAGATTCCGCTGGGGGTACTTCCCTCCCGAAGGGGGAAATCATCGTCATCATCATCACCAACAACTCTCCTGTCTTGGGGAGGGCAATCTCCATCAACATCTTCAACAGCACCATCTCATCTCAAATCCTATTTCATCTCTTGTGTTCAATCTTGTTACCGGGACTATAGATTGGTGCTTGTGGGTGACTAGTAGTGTTGATTACATCTTGTAGTTGATTACTATATGGTTTATTTGGTGGAAGATTATATGTTCAGATCCAATATGCTATTTAATACCACTCTGATCTTGAGCATGATTATCATTTGTGAGTAGTTACTTTTGTTCTTGAGGTCACGGGAGAAATCATGTGAAATTGATATGTGTTCGGTATTTTGATAGTATGTATGTTGTGATTCTCTTAGTGGTGTCATGTGAACATCGACTACATGACAGTTCACCATATTTGGGCCTAAGGGAATGCATTTTGGAGTAGCAATTAGATGACGGGTTGCGAGAGTGACAGAAGCTTAAACCCCAGTTTATGCGCTATTCCGTAAGGGACCGATTGGATCCGAAAGTTTAAGTTAGAATTTATTCTTAATACTTTTCCCGTAGTTGCGGATGCTCGCAGGAGGGTTAATCATAAGTAGGAGGTTTTTTCAAGTAAGAACATCACCTAAGCACCGGTCCACTCACATATCAAATTATCAAAGTAGCGAACACAAATCGAACCAACATGGTGAAAGTGACTAGATGAAATTCCCGTGTACCCTCAAGAACGCTTTGTTTATCATAATAAGCCATTTTGGCCTGTCCTTTGCCTCAAAAGGATTGGGCTACCTTGCTGCACTTTTGCTACTATTATCGTTACTTGCTCGTTACAAATTATCTTGCTATCGAAATACTCTGCTACTTACAATTTTAGCACTTGCAGACATTACCTTGCTGAAAACCACTTGTCATTTCCTTCTGCTCCTCGTTGGGTTCAACACTATTACTTATCAAAAAGAGATACAATTGATCCCCTATACTTGTGGGTCATCAAGGCTATTTTCTGGAGCCGTTGCCGGGAAGTGAGGCGCCTTTGGTAAGTGGAATTTGGTAAGGAAACATTTATATAGTGTGCTGAAATTTATTGTCACTTGTTACTACGGAAAACAATCCTTTGAAGGGTTTGTTTGGGGTATCTTCACCTTGACCGAAACCATAATTAGCTACCCCTCAACCTACTGCACCTACAAAAAATATTGAATATGAAATTCCTTCGGGTATGATAGAACAACTGCTAGCTAATCCTTATGCAGGAGACAGAACCGAACATCCTGATATGCACTTGATATATGTAGGCTTGCAGGTTTACCCAAAGATGATGTTATGAAGAAGGTTTTCCCTTTATCTTTGAAGGGAAAAGCATTGGCATGGTATAGGCTATGCGATGATATTGGATCCTGGAATTGGAATCGAATGAAATTGGAGTTCCATCAAAAAATATCCTATGCATCTAGTTCATCGTGATCGGAATTATATATATAATTTTTGGCCTCATGAAGGAGAAAGTATCTCTCTAGCTTGGGGATGGCTGCAGTCAATGTTACATTCATGCCCCAATCATGAGCTCTCAAGAGAAATTATTATCCAAAAAAATTATGCTCGGCTTTCTCGTAATGATCAAACCATGCTTGATACTTCTTGTGTTGGTTCTTTTATGAAGAAGACTATTGAATTCCGGTGGGGTCTTTTGGAAAGAATTAAACGCAACTCTGAAGATTGGGAACTCGATGAAGGTAAAGATTTAGGTATTAAACTTAAATATGATTGTGTTAAATCTTTTATGAATATCGACGCTTTTCAAAAGTTTAGCACTAAATATGGACTTGACTCTGAGATAGTAGCCTCCTTTTGTGAATCATTCGCTACTCATGTTGATCTCCCTAAAGAGAATTGGTTTAAATATCACCCACCTATTAAAGAACAAATTAAAGAACCGGTACCAGTTAAAGAAGAAACTATAATTTATAATGTAGATCCAGTTGTTCCTACTGCTTATATTGAGAAACCACATTTCCCTGTTAGGATAAAGGAACATGCTAAGGTTTCAACTGTGGTTAATAAAAGCTATATTATAACATCTAGACCTGATGAACAAATTAAATTAGAACCTAGTATTGCTATGTTTAAAGATCTCTTGGAAGAAGATGTAGATGGGCATGTTATTTACTTCTGTGAAGAAGCTGCTAGAATTGCCAAACCTGATAAAAAGGATAAACATAGACCTGTTGTTGGCATGCCCATTGTCTCAGTTAAAATAGGATATCATTGTTATCATGGTTTATGTGACATAGGTGCTAGCGTGAGTGCTATTCCTTATTCCTTATATCAAGAAATTATGAATGACATAGCACCCGTAGAGATAGAAGACATAGATGTAACTATCAAACTTGCTAATAGAGACACTATATCACCAATTGGGATTGTTAGAGATGTTGAAGTCTTGTGTGGGAAAATAAAATACCCTACTGATTTTCTTGTTCTTGGTTCCCCACAAGATGACTTTTGTCCCATTATCTTTGGTAGACCCTTCTTGAACATTGTTAATGCTAAAATAGACTGTGAGAAACAAACTGGCGGTGTTAGTTTTGGTGATGAGTCTCATGAGTTTAACTTTAACAAGTTTAGTAGAAAACTTCATGAAAAAGAATTGCCTAGTAAGGATGAATTAATTGGTCTTGCTTCTATTGATGTGCCTCCTACTGATCCATTAGAACAATATTTGCTAGACCATGAAAATGATTTATATATGCATGAAAGAAATGAAATAGATAAGATTTTCTTTGAACAACGTCATCTGCTTAAACACAATTTACCTATTGAAAATCTAGGAGGTCCTCCTCCACCTAAAGGTGATCCTATGTTTGAATTAAAACAATTGCCAGACACTTTGAAATATGCTTATCTTGATGAAAAGAATATATATCTTGTTATTATTAGTGCTAACCTTTCAGAACATGAAGAAGAAAGATTATTGAAAGTTCTAAGGAAGCACCGAGATGATATTGGATATACTCTTGATGATTTAAAGGGCATTAGTCCCACTCTATGTTAGCACAAAATTAATATGGAACCTGATGCTAAACCTGTTGTTGATCACCAACGTCGGTTGAATCCAAAAATGGTAAGAACGGAAATCTTAAAACTTCTGGAAGCAGGTATAATCTATCCCATAGCTGATAGTAGATGGGTAAGTCCTATTCACTGTGTCCCTAAAAAGGGAGGTATTACTGTTGTTCCTAATGATAAAAATGAACTTATTCCACAAAGAATTGTTACAGGTTATAGAATGGTAATTGATTTTAGAAAATTAAACAAAGCAACTACAAAAGATCATTACCCTCTGCCTTTTATTGATCAAATGCTAGAAAGATTATCTAAGCACACACACTTTTGCTTCCTTGATGGATATTCTGGTTTTTCACAAATACTTGTTGCTTAACATGATCAAGAAAAGACCACTTTCACTTGTCCCTTTGGAACTTATGCTTATAGACGTATGCCTTTTGGTTTATGCAATGCACCTGCTACCTTTCAAAGATGTATGACTGCTATATTCTCTGACTTTTGTGAAAAGATTATTGAGGTTTTCATGGATGATTTTTCTGTTTATGGGAAGTATTTTGATGATTGTTTAAGCAATCTTGATCGAGTTTTGCAGAGATGTGAACAAACATATCTTGTCTTGAATTGTGAGAAGTGCCACTTTATGGTTAATGAAGGCATTGTCTTGGGTCATAAAATTTCTGAAAGAGGTATTGAAGTGGACAAGGCTAAGGTTGATGCAATTGAGAAAATGCCATGTCCTAAAGATATCAAAGGTATTCGTAGTTTCCTAGGTCATGCTGGTTTCTATAGGAGATTTATCAAACACTTTTCTAAAATTTCTAGGCCTCTTACAAATCTTTTGCAAAAGGATATTCCTTCTGTTTTTTATGATGATTGCTTAGAAGCCTTTGAAACACTCAAGAAAGCCTTAATTTCTGCACCTATTGTTCAACCACCTAATTGGAACTTGCCTTTTGAAATTATGTGAGATGCTAGTGATTATGTTGTTGGTGCTGTTCTAGGACAAAGAGTTGATAAGAAACTGAATGTTATTCATTATGCTAGTAAAACTCTAGACAGTGCTCAACGAAATTATGCTACTACTGAAACGGAATTCTTAGCAGTGGCGTGTGCTTGTGATAAATTTAGATCTGACATTGTTGATTCAAAAGTAATTGTTCACACCGATCATGCTACTATTAAATATCTTATGGAAATGAAAGATGCTAAACCTAGACTTATTCGATGGGTTCTCTTGCTACAAGAATTTGATTTACATATCACTGATAGAAAAGGAGTTGAGAACCCCGTAGCCGATAACTTGTCTAGGCTTGAAAATATGCTTGATGACCCACTACCTATTGATGATAGTTTTCCTGGTGAGCAGTTAGCTGCAATAAATGTTGCCCACAACACTACTTGGTATGCTTACTATGCTAATTACATTGTTGCTAACTACTTACCACCTAGCTTTACATATCAACAAAATAAAAAATTCTTCTGTGATTTAAGACACTACTTTTGGGATGATCCACATCTTTATAAAGAAGGAGTAGATGGTATTATTAGACGTTGTGTACCTGAGCGTGAACAGGGACAAATCCTACGGAAATGTCACTCCGAAGCTTATGGAGGGCATCATGCTGGAGACAGAACTGCTCACAAGGTATTGCAATCTGGATTTTATCGGCCTACTCTCTTCAAGGATGCCCGTAAGTTCGCCTTATCTTGTGATGAATGCCAAAGAATAGGTAATATCGGTAAGTGTCAAGAAATGCCTATGAATTATTCACTTGCTGTTGAACCATTTGATGTTAGGGGATTTGATTACATGGGACATTTTCCTTCCTCTAATGGGTATAGACATATTTTAGTTGTTGTTGATTATGTTACTAGATGGGTAGAAGCTATTCCAACCACTAGTGTTGATCGCAACACCTCTATTAAAATGCTTAAGGAAGTTATTTTCCCAAAGTTTGGAGTCCCTAGATATTTAATGACTGATGGTGATTCACACTTTATTCATGGTGCTTTCCGTAAAATGCTTGCCAAGTATGATGTTAACCATAGAATTGCATCACCTTATCATCCTCAGTCTAGTGGTCAAGTTGAACTTAGCAATAGATAAATAAAATTAATCTTGCAAAAGACTGTCAATAGGTCCAGGAAGAATTGGTCTAAGAAATTAGATGATGCACTTTGGGCTTATAGAACAGCGTATACAAATCCCATGGGTATGTCTCCTTATAAAATGGTTTATGGAAAAGCTTGTCATTTGCCTCTTGAGTTAGAACATAAAGCATATTGGGCAATCAAAGAACTCAACTATGATTTCAAACTTGCCGGTGAAAATAGGTTATTTGATATTAGCTCATTAGATGAATGGAGAACCCAAGCTTATGAAAATGCCAAGTTGTTTAAAGAAAAAGTCAAAAGATGGCATGATAAGAGAATCCAAAAGCGTGAGTTTAAAGTTGGAGAATATGTTCTTTTGTACAACTCTCATTTCAGATTCCTTGCCGGAAAACTCCTCTAAAAATGGGAAGGGCCCTATGTTATCGAGGAGGTTTATTGTTCTGGAGCCATCAAAATAAATAATGTCGAAGGTACTAACCCGACGGTTGTTAATGGGCAACGAATAAAACATTATTTCTCAGGTACACCCATTAATGTTGAAAGTAATATTATCCAAACTTTGACACCGGAAGAACACATAAAAGAGTCCTTTCGGAACACTCTAGAATCGTCAAAATAAGGAGGTACGTGATACGGTAAGTAAACGGACTCCGAAAAATCCGCAAAAATATTGTTTGTCAGTTTTGGAATATTTAGAAAAAATAGGAAAATAAGAAACTTCCAGGAAGCGTACCTTGGTGGGCACAAGACACCAGGGCGCGCCTGGCCAAGCGCACCCTGGTGTCTTATGCCCACCTGGGGTACCTTCCAGACTCCGTTTTTCTATAGTTTGCTTGTTTCCCAAGATAAAAAATCTTTATATACCTGATACGTCTCCAACGTATCTATAATTTTTTATTGCTCCATGCTATATTATCTACTGTTTTGGATGTTTATGGGCTTTATTATACACTTTTATATCATTTTTGGGACTAACCTATTAACCCAGAGCCCAGTGCCAGTTTCTTTTTTTACCTTGTTTTAGGGTTTCAAAGAAAATGAAAATCAAACGGAGTCCAATTGACCTGATACTTCACGGAACTCATTTTTGGAAGGAAAGAAGCCCAGAAGACTTGAAGTACACGTAAGGGAAGCTTCGAGGAGGCCACGAGGTAGGGGGCGCGCCCTCCACCCTCGTGGCCCCCCTGACGTACTTCTTCCACCTATATATCTCCATATAGCCTAAAAACATCGGAGGAGGCAATAGATCGGGAGTTCCGTTGCCAGAAGCCTCCGTAGCCACCGAAAACCAATCTAGACCGGTTCCGGCACCCTGCCGGAGGGGGCAATCCTTCTCCGGTGACCATCTTCATCATCACGGTGCTCTCGATGATGAGGAGGGAGTAGTTCTCCCTCGGGGCTGAGGGTATGTACCAGTAGCTATGTGTTTGATCTCTCTCTGTCTCTCTCTCGTGTTCTTGATGTGATACAATCTTGATGTATCGCGAGCTTTGCTATTATATTTGGATCCTATGATGTTTATTCCCCCCTCTACTCTCTTGTAATGGATTGAGTTTCCCCTGTGAAGTTATATTATCGAATTGAGTCATTAAATATTTGAGAACACTTGATGTATGTCTTGCCGTGGATATCTGTGGTGACAATGGGATATCACGTGATTCACTTGATGTATGTTTTGGTGATCAACTTGCGGGTTCCGCCCATGAACCTATGCATAGGGGTTGGCACACGTTTTCGTCGTGATTCTCCGGTAGAAACTTTGGGGCACTCTTTGAGGTTCTATGTGTTGGTTGAATAGATGAATCTGAGATTGTGTGATGCATATCATATAATCATACCCACAGATACTTGAGGTGACATTGGAGTATCTAGGTGACATTAGGGTTTTGGTTGATTTGTGTCTTAAGGTGTTATTCTAGTACGAACTCTAGGGCTGTTTGTGAAACTTATAGGAATAGCCCAACGGATTTATTGGAAAGAATAACTTTGAGGTGGTTTCGTACCCTACCATAATCTCTTCGTTTGCTCTCCGCTATTAGTGACTTTGGAGTGACTCTTTGTTGCATGTTAAGGGATAGTTATGTGATCCAATTATGTTATTATTGTTGAGAGGACTTGCACTAGTGGAAGTATGAACCCTAGGCCTTGTTTCCTAGCATTGCAATACCGTTTATGCTCACTTTTATCATTCGTTACCTTGTTGTTTTTATATTTTCAAATTACAAAAACTATTATCTACTATCCATATACCACTTGTATCACCATCTCATCGCCGAACTAGTGCATCTATACAATTTACCATTGTATTGGGTGTGTTGGGGACACAAGAGACTCTTTATTATTTGGTTGCAGGGTTGCTTGAGAGAGACCATCTTCATCCTACGCCTCCTACAGATTGATAAACCTTAGGTCATCAACTTGTGGGAAATTTGCTATTATCCTACAAACCTCTGCACTTGGAGGCCCAACAACGTCTACAAGAAGAAGGTTGTGTAGTAGACATCAATACCCCCCGAACCTATTGACCACCGTATCGCGAATAAATCTTCTGTTTTCTTCTCTTGCTATTTTCCTGATAGATCTGAAAATATGTCATCCCAAGACTCCGAGGGTGAGAGCTATGCTGCTGATTTCATCGCAAACCCCAAGTCCTATGGGGATGTGGAGCACAATGGCTGGACTATGGAGGAAGAGGAGGATTATTTTCCTAGGGAGAAGCATGAGACGAGCTCAGATGAAGATGAACCTCCATTACCTCAACTTGGGGACATGCATGTGGAATTCAAGAAGTCAAGCCTCCCCAATAAAGCAAAGATGCCTAAGGTTTAGTTTATACCTTTTCGCCTTTTGCAGGAATGCAAGCAGGACCTATGTAAGAGGGTACTAGAGCTTGAGCAGAAGGTCAGTGAATTGAAGGAGGAAAATTCCATCCTCAAGCATAAGCTAAGGAAGAAGGGCAAATCATCTACATCACCATAACCACCACCTTCTTCTTCATCACCAAAAGAGAATTGAGTATTGGGTATGGGCACTCCCCTCGGCTTCCGCCAAGCTTGGGGGAGGTGCCCTGGTATCGTATCATCCCCACTACCTTTTGCCTTTACTTATTTTAGTTTGATCTTTTGCTTTAGATGAATAAAATTTTAGTTCGATCCTTTCTTTTCGAGAGTTTGCTTAGTGATGTATATTTGTAATCGAGTGCGAGATATATAATAAAGTTTAGTTTGAGTTTTTGCTTTCTTTATTTTCATGTTGCAATTAAAAGAAAGGAAACAAATAAAAAGAAAGGAAACAAATAAATGAAAGACAGAAAATAAATGAAAAAGATCATATGCTAATCGTATGGTAGGTGATGACAACACATAAGGAAAAGTATAAGTAGAAAATTTTATTAGAGATTGACAAACATATCATTAGTCAATGATGCAACTCATGAAAAAATTAATAAGGGAAGATAAGATTCACATATAAATATACTATCCTAGAAATCTTTTGTGATTGTGAGCCCTCGTCAAAATATTATATGCCAAAAAAAATTATGTTGGACAAGGAAAACAAGTTAACGGTTTATGTTTGTTTATATTCACATAGAAGTCCTATTGTCATGGATCCTTTAACATTTGGTGCTTGCCCCCTACCTTTTCTAGCCAAACATTCTGCACTAAGTAGAGATACTACTTGTGCATCCAAAAACCCTTAAACCCAAATCTTATTTTCAAGAGTCCACCATACCTACCTAGGGATTGAGCAAGATCCCTCAAGTAAGTTGTCATCGGTGCAAAAAGGCAATAAAAATTGCTTCTAAAAATGTGAGATCATTTAGTTTAAGAGAAAATTGAGTGTTGCACGAACTTGTGATGGTGAAGAATAAAAGCGACAGACTGCATAATAAAGGTTGCTATCACAAGGGGCAATGCAACGTGACGTTCTCTTGCACTAAGGGGTTGAGCATACAAACAAATAAACGCATGGAAACCTCTGCTTCCCTCTGCGAAGGGCCTATCTTTTACTTTTATGTATTTACTTTTATGCAAAGAGTCAATGTTTTCTCTCTATTCCTTTTTATTTTTCTCCTTTGGCAAGCATCATTTGGTGAGGAAAGATCTAGGCACATATGTCCAGTTGAATATAGATAGCATGAGTTATTATTGTTGACATCACCCTTGAGGTGAATAAGTTGGGAGGTGAAACTATAAGCCCCTATCTTTCTATGTGTCCGGTTGAAACGTTTTGCTCATGGGTATGCGGTGAGTGTTAGAAATCATAGAAGACTATATGATGGTTGAGTATGTGGACTTGCCTAAAGGCTCTGACGCGTGATCCTTCCTAAAAAGATGATGAATTGTAGTTGCAAAGTTGACTGAGAACATAGTTTGTTGGTTTTTAATAGAGTTTTTGCTTTATACTTCAATAGTGTGATGAATTGTCACTTATTCATGTGAAGTCTATGATAAAAGTTCTATGATAAGAGTCTTATGTTTAAGTTTGTTGTTGTTGCAATGATGAACATGATGCTTCTATGTCAGTATTTTGCTTTTATCGACACCTCTCTCTCTAAGCATGTGGACATGTTTTTCGATTTCGGTTTTTGCTTGAGGACAAGCGAGGTCTAAGCTTGGGGGAGTTCATACGTCCATTTTGCATCATGTTTTCTTACTGTTATTTATGATGTTTTATCCATAATAATGCTTTTGAAGTAATTCTAATGCCTTTTCTCTCATAATATGCAAGGTATACACAAAGAGGGAGAATTCCGGCAGTTGGAAATCTGGACCTAGAATAGCTACGTCAGGCTACCTATTCTGCACAACTCCAACAAGCTAAAACTTCATGGAGATTTGTTATCAAATATATGAGGAATATTGGAGCAAATAACTACCAGAGGGGGCACCAGGTGGGCACAACCCACCTGGGCGCGCCAGGGAGCCTAGGCATGCCCTGGTGGGTTGTGCTCACCCAGGCCCACCTCCGGTGCCCATCTTCTGGTATATAAGTCATTTTGACCTAGAAAAAATAAGGAGAGGACTTTAGGGAGAGAGCGGCGCCGTCTCGAGGCGGAACTTTGGCAGGAGCACTTTTGTCCTCCGGTAGAGCGATTCGGCTGGGGGAACTTCCCTCCCGGAGGGGGAAATCATCGTCATCATCATCACCAACAACTCTCTCATCTTGGGGAGGGAAATATCCATCAACATCTTCAATAGAACCACCTCATCTCAAACCCTAGTTCATCTCTTGTGTTCAATCTTGTTACCGGGACTATAGATTGGTGCTTGTGGGTGACTAGTAGTGTTGATTACATCTTGTAGTTGATTACTATATGGTTTATTTGGTGGAAGATTATGTTCAGATCCAATATGCTATTTAATAGCCCTCTGATCTTGAGCATGATCATAATTTGTGAGTACTTACTTTTGTTCTTGTAGCGACCAGACCTCAAACAGTCTGATCTCTGTGCTCCGGTGTCATCCCTGGATCAGTAATGCTGACACCACACAGTACTCGGAGGATTTATAGCAGAGTAGCAATCACACACTTATTACATCGAGTGTCTCAAAAGAGAACTTATTACAATAAATATGGCTTAAGGCCATCTAATTACGATAACAGCGGAAGGCTTGGAAGATAAGTGAGTCCATCAACTCCAACGGCATCACTGAGTATAGAACCACGACCTAAAAACTCCTTAATCGTCATCTGAAAAGTCTGCAACATTAACGTTGCAGCCCGAAAACGGGTCAGCACATGGAATATGCTGGCAAGGTAACACATAGAGAGTAATGGAATGAAACAGCTATACTATATGCATATTTGGCTGGTGGAAAGCTCTATGGTTACAGTTTTTGCATAAAGCCAATTTTTCCCTACTTCAAAAGGAATAAAATTTAATTACTATCATGGTGGTTGTTAAACATTGAGAATGGTTGACAGCATTCTCAATCCCAATTAAGCATCATCATTAACCCAACAACATTAATTTTAGAGTAACATGTTGAGATTCACATGATAATCCAGATACTACATACTCAAGATGTCCATAACCGAGGACACGGCTAATCATGATTAGTTTGTTACATTCTGCAGAGGTTTGCACACTTTTCCCCACAAGACTCGATCGCCTCCGTTGGATTTCTCGCACTACATGGTGTTTGAGAAACGGATGACCGAGACACAGTCTTTCAAAAGCGCTAGCACCTTACGATGGATAGACCGGTACACCTACTTTCCCCTACATCTGCTAGTCTACCCTGTAAGAGTTCGCACGACTTAATCAACTATGCCAGAGCCCATAATGGCTTGTGGCTGCACACGGAAGTTTCTAGTTTGAAAAATCTCATGATCCCTTTGAGCCTGGGTGGCGGTCCAAAAGAAAACAGGCATGTCCTGGAATACCCAGGTGCCTCAATCCACCCAGATGTGTATTTAAGTTGCCACCTTAGATAAACCATTAATTATCAATCTCACATCTGTCATGGATTTCACTCACCCAATCCACGTCTACTAGCATAGCATGGCATAATAAGCAAACATAGAAGTAACTCCCAAAGGTTTGATAATAAATAGGTAATAGGTACTACCTCATCTACTTCCCATCCCACAGTTTAATTAGATCCTATCATGCAATGTGTGAAGATTGATCTAATGCAAAAAAAACTGGGTTGTAGAAAAGGTATGATCAAAGTGTTACTTGCCTTGCTGATGATCCGTGAAACCTAACGATTCGAAGCAACAGGCGGCGCACTCCGAGTACTCTATCGCAGGCAAACAAACAAGCATAAAATAAGTACTCATCTAATGCACAGGTAAAACTCAAATAAGAGATCTAACCAGAAGGTTCAACTTAAGAACTCCGGTTGGCAAAAGGAATCAAATCGAACGAAGCAAAGAAAGTCAAACGGCGAAAGAAAACAACTTCATTCTAGTAAACTGAACCTAAGTCCAATTTTACAGTAGCAAAAACTTGTTTAAGTTGATTATTCGGATAGAGGGTTTCGAGACGAAACTCCAGGCGCTTGAATCGCCTGATTCCGATAAACGAGCGAAAAGAAAAACTAAAATGAAAATCGGATCAGAAATCGCGATCAGAAAATAACCGCGGAAAAATCTGATGAAAAAAGAAAAACGACGAACGGAATTTTTTATAAAACGGCACGGATTTCGAGGTGCGGCGAACCTCGGGCGACGCGCGGCTCCGGCGGATCAGCGGCGGCGGCTAGCGGCGGCGGCGGCTAGGGTTAGGGTTCGGGCGGCGGCTGCTGGTGGGCTGGCTCGGGCCCGAGGCGCAGCTTATAAAGCCCCCCGGCCGGCAGAGTTCTGGCCGGTTACGGCCCGTAGTCGGTTGCGTTTTTTTTTGCTCAGAAGAAAAATAAAAAGAAATACTAAACGGACTACAAAAATCCCGAAATAAATTTTCCCGGGCTTCTAAAATCAAGCCCGACAAAGTGAACATTTATTTGGGCCCTAAATGCAATTTTGAAAAACGCGCATTTTTCCTAATTCAAATAAAAACAACAAGAAAACTCCGAAATAAAACTATTTGATTTTTTTATTAAATCCTCAATATTTCTATATTTTGGGGAAGTCATTTTATTCCCTCTCTCATATTTTTGTAATAGAAATAATTGATGATAAAATAAATAAAATCAAATGATCCTATTCTCAAAATTTGAGAAAAACTCAAATATGAAAATAACGAAATCCCCAACTCTCTCCGTGGGTCCTTGAGTTGCTTAGAATTTTCTAGGATCAAAACCCAAAGCAAATAAAATATGATATGCATGATGATCTAATGTATAACATTCCAAATTGAAAATTTGGGATGTTACAGTTCTTGAGGTCATGGGAGAAATCATGTTGCAAGTAATCATGTGAAATTGATATGTGTTCGATATTTTGATAGTATGTATGTTTTGATTCCCTTAGTGGTGTCATGTGAATATCGACTAGATGACACTTCACCATATTTGGGCCTAAGGGAATGCATTTTGGAGTAGCAATTAGATGACGGGTTGCGAGAGTGACAGAAGCTTAAAGCCCAGTTTATGCGCTATTCCATAAGGGACCGATTGGATCCAAAAGTTTAATGCTATGGTTAGAATTTATTCTTAATACTTTTCTCATAGTTGCGGACGCTTGTGGGAGGGTTAATCATAAGTAGGAGGTTTGTTCAAGTAAGAACAGCACCTAAGCACCGGTCCACCCACATATCAAATTATCAAAGTAGCGAACACAAATCGAACCAACATGGTGAAAGTGACTAGATGAAATTCCCGTATACCCTCAAGAATGCTTTGCTTATCATAAGAAACCATTTTGGCATGTCCTTTGCCTCAAAATGATTGGGCTACCTTGCTGCACTTTTGCTACTATTATCGTTACTTTCTCGTTACAAATTATCTTGCTATCAAACTACTTTGCTACTTACAACTTCCGCACTTGTATACATTACCTTGCTGAAAACCACTTGTCATGTCCTTCTGCTCCTCGTTGGGTTTGACACTCTTACTTATCGAAAAGAGCTACAATTGATCCCCTATACTTGTGGGTCATCACTCCCTGGGACCTAAAAATAGGATATGGAAAAAATATTTTTGATCGCCGAAATTTTGGCCTAAAAACTGCCCGGTGGTCTCCAGACTCTTTTTTTCTTTTTTCCGAAACCTACTCAGGCAAGGAAACACGAATCGTAAAATAGATGGATCTCGAAAATGAACCTAGTATGAAAAGAACTCAGATTGGTGGTGGGTATATGATGGTAAGATATGGCAGTGGTGGTGGTATATGGCTGCGGTGGTAGTATATGGTAGTGGTGGTGGTATATGGATACGGATTGGTGGTGGTTTATGGATATGGATTGGTGATGGTACATGGATACGGGTAGGTGGAGGGTAAGCGATGGTGGCAGATGGTAGGGTGACAATGATGGTGCGGCGGAGGCGTGACAACTTATGACCAGAACTCGAAACTCTAAAAGACTAGACGCTAAGACCAGCAACTAGACACGATGATGCAACCACAAATTCAACAAAGCAAAAACCCTAAAAAGATTATGCACAGGCTTAGATTGGTTTGGATATGATGAACTAACCCTAATTTTTTGTGGCTTTTTAATGGATTGTAGGTATGAAGAACAGACTCGATCTAAACTACGAAAAACTATAAAATCTCACCGAGCAACCTAGAAATCTGATAACACTTGATAGAGGCAAAGGTGTCCCGTCTTTCGATGAGATGGTGATTATCGTTTTGGAGGAGTTGACTTTCACGATCCGACTACGAACGTGCGAGGACGTCGTGCCTTAGCAATCGCTAAACCAACTCCAAGAGGTTACTGACCACGCCGGAGCACGATCTACCTGACCACGAAGGTCTATTTCCTGAAGCAAACGAAGAACAAGCAAGAAACTAAGATTGCAATCAGGATATTTCGAATATAAGATGAAAGCTTTATTGATCAAGGTGGGGTTCTGTGACGCCTTGGTCTGGTCGTTCAACATAAACGAAGTACGCGAAGTTGCAGCTATGGCGAACTTTCAATCTAAACAAAACCCAAAGTCTAAACGATGCCATAAGGGTTGTATATATGGAGTAAGAGGGGGAATTTCGAGGCCCTTGGAGGAGGGGTCTGAGACCAACCCTATCTCTTGTTTCGACACACATACGGACTCTAAAAACAGCCTATACTTATGTATTTCGAAATTACATAGGCCTGGCCAAATAATAAGGTGATGTAGCACCTATAATAGCCTCTGGACGAATTGTGAAGTGGCATCTTGTATATTTCGTCCAAGACTTCATGCACTCATTACGGTGGCTTCAAAGTCCTGAAATCATCACTTGGAACTTCGTTCTTGTTTCCCTTGCGCATGCCATCATCTCCATGCTTGTTCTTGCTCCAATGTTCATCCTTCTCCAAGCTAGGCCCTTCATTTGTAAGCAAAACAAATGTATCCAATTTAGGCAGCATCCTATTCTCATGAACATTAGAATCATTACCAAGAAACGAAAGTACATGGTAATTTAATTGGCGTGCAGGAGCTCTAGTAATTAGTCCAGTATGTATTTGTGGGTGTAACAATGGTATTGATGTCCTCATCATCTTCTGACCTCCTCCCGAACCTTCTAGGGTCCCTTCTGGCCCAGAAAAAATCACCATAAAGTTTCATCATATTTGGACTTCGTTTGGTACTAATTTTCTAAAAAGCCAAAAACAAGCAAAAAAAATAGGAACTGACACTGGGCACTAGGTTAATAGGTTAGTCCCAAAAATGATTTAAAATAGCATATAAAGGATTCAAGTTGATAATATAATAGCATGAAACAAACAAAAATTATAGATATGTTGGAGACATATCGGGGGTCTGAATGCTTTTTCCCTAGTATTTGAAATTTCTTATCTATCATTTTTACCTAAAACTATTCCATAAAAAGGGGGTACATGCAAAAGGATTTCCATGTCTGAGACTCTAATCATTTTCTACAATTTTCCATTTCCCAAGTACCGGAAATGATTTTTTGTGAAGTGCCTCAAATAAGTTTGAGAAGTGGGCCCTTTCAATTTTCAGCAAAATTAAGACACACTGGATGCCCATTGACCAAGTTTCAATAATTTTGAGTATTATTGGTATATTCCATCCATTTAGTGGACTTCTAGTGAATTATTAGAATTTGCCCAAATTTGAACTACAAGTGTGATGTAGTTCCATCCCGAAAATTGACAAAGATAATTTTATGCTCTAATGTTGGTGGTGCATGAACTTGGGACAACCAAAGTTGAAATTCCAAACCATTTGTTATGAATGGTCAACATTGCAAGTTTAACCCCATTTTGGGAAAATCAAAGAAAATTAAAAAAAGCTTCAAACGTTGAAATGAATTTGCATTGAGCCATCTTATGTGCACTAGTTTGTGGGAAAACCATATACTTGCAATGTAATAGGTTTCAGAAAAACATTCACAAAAGGGCCTATCTAGTATGAACTTGCATGGATTTCAAGGCATATGCCCATGGCCATGGCCATGGCCAAATCCATGTCATAGTCCATGATAACGTGCCCAAATTTGGCACAAATATGGGTATTACCATTTGTGAACAATGTTGACACATGAATTATGAATATTTTCTAATAAAAGATAATTTCCCATTTCCCAAGTCCTAGAAATGACTTTTTGTGAAGGGCCTCAAATAAGTTTGAAAATTGGGCCCTTTCATTTTTCATCAAAAGTATGCCACATCGGAAGCCCACTGACCAAGGCTCAATAATTTTAGAGTACTATTGGTATATTCCATCCATTTAGTGGATTTCTAATGAATTATCAAAACTTGCCCAAATTTGAACTACAAGTTTGGTGTAGTTTGGTCCTGAAAACTTCAAAAATCATTTTATGCTCTAATGTTGGTGGTGCATGCACTTGGGACAACCAAAGTTGAAATTTCAAACCATTTGGTATGAATGGTTAACATTGCAAGTTTGACCCCATTTTAGAAAAAAAAACAAAGAAAATGAAAAAAAGCCTTAAAATTGTAATAAACCAAGTTTGAAAAAAAAGCCTCCCATTGAGCCACTTATGTGCACTAGTTTGTGGGAAAAACATAAAATTGCAATAAACAAAGTTTGAAAAAAAAACTTCCAAAATGGACTATCTAGTATGAACTTGCATGGATGTCAAGGCATATGCCCATGGCCCCATCCATGGCATAGTCCATGATAACATGCCTAAATTTGGCACAACTATGGTTATTACCATGTGAATAATGTTGCATAAGAATTATAAATATTTTTCTAATTAAAAAATAATTTTCCCTTTGCCAAGTCCGAGAAATGAGTTTTTTGTGAAAGAAATCCCTCGGATAAGTTTGAAAATTGGGCCCTTGAATTTTTAATCAAAATTAGTCCACATTGGATGCCCACTGAACAAGTTTCAATAATTTCATATTATTATTGCTATATTCCATCCATTTAGTGGACTTCTAGTGAATTATTGGGATTTGCCCAGATTTAAACTACAAGTGTGATGTAGTTTGGTCTTGAAAATGGAAAAAATTATTTATGCTCTAATGTTGGTGGTGCATGCACTTGGGACAACCAAAGTTGAAATTCCAAACCATTTGGTATGAATGGTCAATATTGCAAGTTCGACCCCATTTCGAAAAAAACAAAGAAAACGAAAAAAGTCTCAAAAATTGAAATGCCTTTGCATTGAGCCACCGTATGTGCACTAGTTTGTGGGAAACCCATAAACTTGCAATACAACAAGTTTGAAAAAAAAACTTCACAAAATGGCCTATCTAGTACGAACTTGCATGGATTTTAAGGCATATGCCCATGGCCATGGCCACTTCCATGGCATAGTCCATGATAACATGTCCAAACTGGGCACAACTATGGGTATTACCATTGTGAACAATGTTGCCATAGGAATTATGAATCTTTTTCTAACAATACAATAATTTTCCATTTTCCAAGTCCCAGAAATGACTTTTTTGTGAAGGAAGTGCCTCAAATAAGTTTGACAATTGGGCCCTTTCAAATTTCTTTATCAAAATTAGGCCACATTGGATGCCCACTGACCAAATTTCAATAATTTTAGAGTATTATTGCTATATTTCATCCGTTTAGTGGACTTCTAGTGAATTATCAGAACTTGCCTAAATTTGAACTACAAGTGTGATATAGTTTGGTCATGAAAATTGACAAAAAATCATTTTATGCTCTAATGTTGGTGCTGCATGCACTTGGGGCAACCAAAGTTAAAATTCCAAACCATTTGGTATGAATGGTCAACAATGCAAGTTTGACCCATTTTGGAAAAATCTAAGAAAATGAAAAAGGCCTCAAAAATTGAAATGCATTTGCATTGAGCCATATTATGTGCACTAGATTGTGGGAAAATCATAAAGACGCTTTTGGACTATTTGCGTGAAATTTTGGCACTATTTGATTGAATACACCCAATTATTTTAACAAGATTACTAAAATGTGGGTCACCACTTGTAACATCATGCAAACAGGGAAAAATTGGACATTCAAACATGCAAACATCACAATTTCATTTAATGTTTATAATTTTTACAAACATATACCCTAAACATAGCTACTGACAAAATAACACTAGTTCATAAACCTAATATACTGATCATCGTCGTCCACGTTAGAGCCGTCCTTCTCATCCTCCTCCTCCTGCTTGCCATCGTCGTTGTTCTCTCTCACGAGGTCGACGGTGACGTCGGCCACCAGAGGCGACGACCGCCTATTTCCGCCCTGGCGTGTCAACTGGGTCATTTCATCGATTCACGCAGCTCCAGGAGGACCCCCGGCAGGTCTGCAGGGTCACCGGGCTCGCTGACCACCGCCCCTGTACTCCGCCAGCAGCGGGGGCTTCGGCTATGGCTTTAGCACGAGCGGGGGGCACCAGAGCCTGTCCCAGGCTCGGGCTTCAGCATGAGCAGGGGGCCACGCGAGCTCTTCCGCGGCTCGGGATTTGGTACTAGCAGGGGACGCCACGGGAACTCGTTCCCGTGTTTGGCTTTGGGATACGCAGGTCACCACCGCGCACTGAAGAGCTCTCTCAGGCGTCCTTGGCTCTGGCTTAGGAACGCGGAGCCCCCTGCTGCTGGCACCGTCATCGCCTCCTGTAGACATTGGTGTGGATAGCGGAGGCGAAACCTAGTCGTCCTCGTCCAGGCCAAGCTGCGTTAGGCACGCGGCCATGACATCGACGAAGGTACACCCTTCCCAAAAGGTGTACCTCTCGTGATGTTGTTGTGTGACACCAGGTTGTGGCCGACATAGTGCTGGATGCGGGCGGCGTTGTCCTCCGTGGGGATCTACGGCCACCACCGGCTGCTAGGCGCATGGTTCGGATTCGGCCGCTCCTCCAGTGGCAGGCTTTGCCGAAACGTGCATATTGTGCACGACATGGCCGACATGCCGATGGTTGGGACAGGCTCCACTGTGAGCCCCCCAGTGCTCACGTGCCATCCTGCCGGCAAGCGCATGTACGGCGGCACCATGATGTTGTAGCGGGCGAGGAGCGAGGCTTCCTCGACCAGAGGGTGCACGGCATGCCGGGAATGCACACTGCACGGTGTCGTCCCCAGTTACTGCTTCCCACCCCAACGTCATGGTTGGGCATGGTTGCGGCTGTGGAAGGGGAGGCGGCTAGGGTTTGGTGGACGCGCACAACGAAGAAGGTTGTGGGTAGAAAGGGGAGGGGAGGGGATTGGGCATGACTGGATGTACGCCAGTGCGTGGCGCGTGGCTATAAAAATGCATTAATAGGCACCTAACGGGCACGCCAGTGAAGCGACTCCTCGTATGGGAAACCGTGTGGTGTGTACTCCCCGTGTGTGAAAGTGCTAACGTGACCATGATGTGACTACTCATGCATGCGGGCACACACACGGCCGATTGTGAGAGCACCACATGGCACGGTGTGTCCCACACGTTAGTAATAGCAATGACTAATAGTCAACTCGCTTGACCAATGACAAACCCCGTTTGGGCATTGGTGGGGGTGGGTGGCCGGTGGAGGGAAAAGTGAGCAAACATAGTTGGCTTAGGCAAAACTAAGCACAACTAAGCAATTAGGGGCACACAAATAGAAATCCCTTTTCTTTTTGGGAGTCAACATGGATGATGCATCCGAGTGACGCAAGTACAAAAGACTTCTTGAAAGGGAAGTGAGGTCAACAAAGTGGGCATTCCCAACCACTCCCGCCACACTCATCTTAGGTAATGACTTCAATTTGTTATGTGCTTATGTTGGTTTGCAGAATTTTGTCTTTCATGATGTAAGAACCTATTATTGGTTGACGCTTGAGTTTTCTAGCTCTTTGTCATAGTACATCGGGCGTGAAGTCTAGGAGCATGAAGAACATATCACTTTTTGTCTCATGAACCAAAGCTTTGACATGTCTCCATGGAGTGGTGCGCTCACTTTGGCTTCGTCAAAAACAGTGGTCATGTTTGCTAGGCCCACGGCTTGCTGCGACCACATCCCAGACACTTCTTTAACCAGATGTGCATTGTTGGCAATGAATTTAGGGGGCCAGTCTTATTGAGTGTCATGTTATCTGTTATTTCTATTATGTTATCATGAACACATTGCAGGCATGCGAAGAAGTTTCAAATGTGAATGAAGAGAACATGCTTTTCTCGCAAAGGCTAGACACCCAGAGATCAACATGACGCCAAACTTATGTGTGATTCATATATTTCATGTGATGCACCAAGCTAACCAGACACGTGGAGGTATCACCAGCGGAGGAGTCAACATTGTCTTGGCCAACACCCTTCGTCTCATCATCGATGGGTTTCACCCATTGGGAAGTAACCATTTTGCTAACTTGCCAGTTCTCAGTAGTGCTGATATGGTTTTCACTCACTATCATAGATCATATATATGTATTCCTGGAGTAGGGAACTTGTTGCTCACTGCCATGCCTAAATGCTTCTCGGTCGAGGAGGGTATTTTGCATTATGATGCGCAGGGAGAAGAAGAGGATGTTGATCCAGAAGTTGCCATGCCCGAGGTGGATGAAGAACTCGCACCGGAACAAGATCAGGTGAAGCTCGAGAATGAACATGAAGGGGAGATGCCCTATGCCACCTAAGCGGACGCATATGAGCTGAGAGACTCCATCGAGAACAAGAAATACCTCACCAACTCTCTCTAAGACAACACCGAGTACATGACGTCCCACTTCTCCATGTGGAGCCACGCGTGGGCTCCAGGACATTATTAGCCGCCTCCGGAATGAGCTCTCAAGTTTGGGCTTGCAAAAGCCTAAGCATGGGAAGGTCATTTTCACATGTACATCAAGATGTGGCGATGAAATTTATTTGAATAAGTTGTAATGAGGTTGTACTTAAGCTCATGGAGAGCTTCGAAACACTCATTTTGGCTTGTTCCAACACTTTGCTTTTCTTTTATTTAGCTTCCTTTTTCGTTTTTTTAAAAGCCTTACTTTGTTTGCCACTTTATTTGTTTCTCTGTAAGTTAGTTTTCAAAACCCAAAAATACAAAAAAAAAATCTTTGCTCATCTCGCTTCTGTAGATTTACTTTGCATCTTTTGTTACTTTCTACAGTAGAGTTGACCTATGTTGAAAATATGGAACACGTCATAAGGAAGATAGGCGTGAACATTTATGGACATGCGGTATGTCCTACGACTCTTGCTTTTTGAGGTTGAAATGATTATGCTAGTTGTAGTAGCTCACATGTGTGATGTATACAACTGGGAGTATGTTTTGATAGTTAGCATAAAGTTCTTATTCGTCTAGGTGAATTAATTTAGTAGTCATTGTTTTGTTTCATCTAGATAACTAAGACTTGTTGTGGAACTAGTTTTTAAAAGGAAGTGATGATAACAAGATAACCAGACATATGAGAAAGCCTCTCGAAAGACTAGAGCATTGAGAAAAATGTCAAAATAAACTAGTATTAGAGATACCCGGCCAGACTCAATAGCACTTATAGAAAGAGTTCTCCAGAGAAACTTAGTTGAAGGTGATTGAGATTATTACATGCCAAAATTCATTGTGCATACATGAGATATTGCTTTTTGGGTTCTATCGGGTCTTTTCATTGAGCACAGGTGAAACGATCGAGAGGTGGACTAGGAGACTAGGAATTTTAAGCTTAACTTCTAATTTTAAGGAAATGCAGATAAAATAGGTACTCCATACTAAACACCATGTGCATGAGTTAAGTAATCAATGAGCACATCTTGAGGGGGTAAATGAGGTAGGGTGGCTGATGTATGAAGTTTTGCATGTTCCCATACTTCTCGTCCAAGCATCTTGGTCCCTCTTAATAGTGTGGTTGTCCTATGATTGAAAGAAACCAAAACAAGACTTTGAGTTGTTGGATAACCACGCATTTTCCCCTTTTGAAGTGGGGGTCAACCATCTCCTTTAAAATAACATGTGAGAGACTAATGACCTGAGATAAACTTACTAATTGGCATTGTTGTCACAACAAAACACCATTTAGGTACAAATGCACTTTCAATGGGTGCACTCTCATGTGGAGCATGAGAGTGAATAAGGAGCATAGGGTGTGCTTCTGAAGGAAATATGCCCTAGAGGCAATAATAAAGTTGTTATTTTATATTTCCTTATTCATGATAAAGGTTTATTATTCATGCTAGAATTGTATTGATCAGAAACTTAAACAAATGTGTGAATACATAAACAAATACCGTGTCCCTAGTAAGCCTCTACTAGACTAGCTCATTGATTAAAGATGGTTATGGTTTCCTAACCATAGACATGTGTTGTCATTTGATAATGGGATCACATCATTAGGAGAATGATGTGATGGACAAGACCCATCCATTAGCTTAGCATATTGATCGTTCAGTTTTATTGCTATAGCTTTCTTCATGTCAAATACATATTCCTTCGACTATGAGAATATGCAACTCCCGAATACCGAAGGAATACCTTGTGTGCTATCAAACATCACAACATAAATGGGTGATCATAAAGATGCTCTATAGGTATCTCCGAAGGTGTTTGTTGAGTTTGCATAGATCGAGATTAGGATTTGTTATTCCGAGTATCGGAGAGGTATCTCTAGGCCCTCTCGGTAATACACATCATAAGCTTGCAAGCAAACGACTAAGGAGTTAGTCACAAGGTGGTGTATTACAGAATGAGTAAAGAGACTTGCCAGTAATGAGATTGAACTAGGTATGAAGATACCGACGATTGAATCTCGGGCAAGTAACATACCGATGGACAAAGGGAATTACGTATGTTGTCATAACGGTTCGACCAATAAAGATCTTTATAGAATATGTAGGAGCCAATATGGGCATCTAGGTTCCACTATGGATTATTGACCGGAGAGGTACCTCGGTCATGTCTACATAGTTCTCGAACCCGTAGGGTCCGCACGCTTAACATTCATTGATGATATAGTGTTATATGAGTTATATGTTTTGGTGACCGAATGTTGTTTAGAATCCCGGATGAGATCACGGGCATGATGAGGAGTCTTGAAATGGTTGATGGGTAAATATTGATATATATATATATATATATATAGGACGATGGTATTTGGACACCGGAAGTGTTTTGGGACTTACTGGGAAGGAATTGGGTCACCGGAAGGGGTTCTGGGCACCCCCCCCCCCCCTGGGCAAGATACAGGCCTTATGGGCCAAAGTAGGGGACAGACCAGCCACAAGGGGGCTGGTGCGCCCCCTCCCTTGTTTGTCCATCCCTAGGGGAGGAAAAGGGGGAGGGCTAGCCCCTCCTGCCTCTTTCCCTCTCATGGGAGAAAGGAAAAGGGAGGGGGAGCCACCCTTTCCTGCCTTTCCACGCACTCCAAATAAGTAAAGGGGGCGCGACTTGGGAGGGACCCCAAGTAGGATTCCTCCTACTTGGGCGCCTCCTTTGGCTGCTCCTCCCTCCCTCCCATATATATATATTATATATAATATGGTAGGGGGAAGGGGAGCCTAGCACACACCAGAACAATTGTTAGCCGTGTGCGGCGCCCCCCTCCACCGTTTACATCCCTGATCATATTTTCATAGTGCTTAGGCGAAGCCCTGCAGAGATCACTTCACCGTCACCATGCCGTCATGCTGATAGAACTCATCTACTACCTCACCGTTTTGCTGGATCAAGAAGGCGGAGGACATCACCGAGCTGAACGTGTGTTGAACACGGAGGTGTCGTCTGTTCGGTACTAGATCGGTTGGATCGCGAAGAAAGTTTGACTACATCAACCGCGTTTTGAAATGCTTACACTTACGGTCTACGAGGGTACGTAGACACACTCTCCCCTCTCGTTGCTATGCATCTCCTTGATAGATCTTGCGTGTGCGTAGAAAATTTTTTGTTTTCCATGCAGCGTTTCCCAAAAATGGTATCAGAGCCAGGTCTATGCATAGATGATATGCACGAGTAGCACACAAAGAGTTGTGGACGGTGATAGTCATACTTCTTACGACCAATGTCTTATTTTGATTCGGCGGTATTGTGGGATGAAGTAGCCCGGACCAACCTTACATGTCCATGCACATGAGACCGGTTCCACCAACACACATGCAGCTAGTTTTGCATAAAGGTGGCTGGCGGGTGTCTATTTCTCCTACTTTAGTTGAATCGAATTTGACTATGGTCGGTCCTTGAAGAAGGTTAAAACAGCATACTTGATGAATCACCATTGTGGTTTTTGCCGTAGGTAAGTATGGTTCTCGCTAGAAGCCCGTAGCATCCACGTAAAACTTGCAACAATAAAGTAGAGGGCGTCTAACTTGTTTTTGCACAGCATGTTGTGATGTGATATGGTCAAGATATGATGAGATATATGTTGATGTATGAGATGATCATGTTTTGTAATATCGACAACTAGCAGGAGCCTTAGGGTTGTCTCTTATTGTATGAAGTGCAAAACGCCATGTAATTGCTTTACTTTATCACTATGCGTTAGCGATAGTTGTAGAAGCAATAGTTGGTGTGACGACCTCAACGCAACGACGCTACGATGGAAATCAAGATGTCAAGCCGGTGACGATGGAGATCATGACGTTGCTTTGGAGATGGAGATCAAAAGCACAAGATGATGATGGCCATATCATGTCACATATTTTGATTGCATGTGATGTTTATCTTTTATGCATCTTATTTTGCTTAGAACGTCGGTAGCATTATAAGATGATCCCTTCACTAAATTCAAGGTAAAAGTGTTCTCCCTAAGTATGCATCGTTGCTACAGTTCGTCGTTTTGAGACACCACGTGATGATCGGGTGTGATAGACTCTACGTTCACATACAACGAGTGTAAGATAGTTTTACACATGCAGAATACTTGGGTTAAACTTGACGCCTAGCATGTACAGATATGGCCTCGGAACACTGGAGACTGAAAGGTCGAACGTGAGTCATATAGTAGATATGATCAACATATAGATGTTCACCATTGAGGACTGCACCATCTCACGTGATGATCGGACATGGGTTAGTTGATTTGGATCACGTATCACTTAGATGACTTAAAATATGTATATTTAAGTGGGAGTTCTTTAGTAATTTTATTAATTGAACTTAATTTATCATGAATGTAGTCTTAATATTTTTGCATATCTATGTTGTAGATAAATAGCTCGCGATATAGCTCCCATATATTTTTGATATGTTCCTAGAGAAAACTAAGTTGAAAGATGATAGTAGCAATAATGCGGACTGGGTTCGTGATCTAAGGATTATCCTCATTGCTGCACAGAAGAATTATATCCTTGATGCACCGCTAGGTGACAAACCTGTTGCAGGAGCAGATGCAGACGTTATGAACATTTTGCAAGCTCGATATAATGACTACTTGATAGATTAGTGCTCCATGCTTTACGACTTAGAACCGGAACTTCAACGTTTTGAACGCCACAGAGCATATGAGATGTTCCAAGAGATGAAAATTGGTATTTTAGATCCATGCTCATGTCGAGAGGTATGAGACCTCTGACAAGTACTTTGCCTAAAAGATGGAGGAGAATAGCTCAGCCAGTGAGCATGTACTCTGAATGTCTGGGTACTACAATCACTTGAATCAAGTGGGAGTTAATCTTCCAGATAAGATAGTGATTGACAGAGTTCTCTATTCACTATCACTAAGCTACCAGAACTTCGTGATGAACTATAATATGCAAGGGATGACGAAAATGATTCCCGAGCTCTTCGCGATGCTGAAGTCGACGAAGGTAGAAATAAAAAATAGCATCAAGTGTTGATGGTTAACAAGACCACTAGTTTCAAGAAAAAGGGCGAGGGAAAGAAAGGGAACTTCAAGAAGAATGGTAAGCAAATTGCCACTCACGTGAAGAAGCCCAAAGTTAGACCCAAGCTTGAAACTGGGTGCTTCTACTATAAAGAGAATGGTCATTGGAAGCGGAACTGCCCCAAATACTTGGCGGATAAGAAGGATGGCAAAGTGAACAAAGGTATATTTGATATACATGTTATCGATGTGCACTTTACTAGTGTTTGTAGCAACCCCTTGGTATTTGATACCAGTTCAGTTGCTAAGGTCAGTAAATCGAAACAGGAGTTGGAGAATAAACAGAGACAAGTTAAGGACGAGGTGACGATGTGTGTTCCAAGGTTGATATGATCACCATCGCACACTCCCTCTACCTTTGGGATTAGTGTTGAACCTAAATAAATGTTATTTGGTGTTTGCGTTGAGCATGAATATGATTAGTTCATGTTTATTGCAATACGGTTATTCATTTAAATCAGAGAATAATTGTTGTTCTGTTTACATGAATAAAACCTTCTATGGTCATACACCCGATGTAAATGGTTTATATAATCTCGATCGTAGCGATACAGATATTCATAATATTGATGCCAAAAGATGGAAAGTTGATAATGATAGTGCAACATACTTGTGGCACTGCTGTTTTGGTCATATTGGTGTAAAGCGCATGAAGAAACTCCATGCGAATGGACTTTTGGAATCACTTGATTATGAATCATTTGATGCTTGCGAACCATGCCTCATGGGGAAGATGACTAAAAGTCTGTTCTCCAGAACAATGGGGCGAGTTAATGACTTATTGGAAATAAACCATACCGATGTATGTCGTCCAATGAGTGTTTAGGCACGCGGCGGGTATCGTTATTTTCTAACCTTCATAGATGATTTGAGTAGGTATGGGCATATCTACTTGATGAAACACAAGTCTGAAACATTTGAAAAGTCCAAAGAATTTTAGAGTGAAGTGGAGAATCATCGCAACAAGAAAATAAAGTTTCTACGATCTGATCACGGAGGCGAATATTTGAGTTACGAGTTTGGCCTTCATTTAAAACAATATGGAATTGTTTCACAACTCATGCCACCTGGAACACCACAGTGTAATGATGTGTTCGAACGTCGTAACCGTACTTTATAAGATATGGTGTGATTTATGATGTCTCTCACCAATTTACCACTATCATTTTGGGGTTATGCATTAGAGGCAACCGCATTCACGTTAAATAGGGCACCATGTAAATCCGTTGAGACGCCACCGTATGAACTATGGTTTGGCAAGAAACCTAAGCCAAGAATGGAACCTTTCTAGAAAAGGAGTTTCTCTCGAAAGAAGTGAGTGGGAGGAAAGTAGAACTTGATGAGGTAATTGTACCTTCTCTCAATTTGGAAAGTAACACATCAGATAAATCCATTCCCGTGATGCCTACACCAACTAGAGAGGAAGCTAATGATGATGATCATGAAACTTCAGATCAAGTTCCTACTAAACCTCGTAGGTCGACCAAAGCACGATCCGCACTAGAGTGGTACGGCAATATTTTCATGGAAGTCATGTTGTTGGACAACAGCGAACCTATGAACTATGAAGAAGCTATGATGAGCCCAGATTCCGTAAATGGTTTGAGGCCATGAAACCTGAGATAGGATCCATGTATGAGAACAAAGTATGGACTTTGGTGGACTTGTCCGATGATCAGTAATCCATAGAAAATAAATGGATCTTTAGAAGAAGACTGAAGCTGATGGTAATGTTACTGTCTACAAAGCTCAACTTGTTGTGGAAGGTTTTCGACAAGTTCAAGGGGTTGACTACGATGAGACTTTCTCACCCGTAGCGATGCTTAAGTCTGTCCGAATCATGTTAGCAATTGCCGCATTTTATGAAATCTGGCAAATGGATGTCAAAACTGCATTCCTTGATGGATTTTTTAAAGAAGAGTTGTATATGATGCAACCAGAAGGTTTTGTTGATCCTAAAGGTGCTAACAAAGTGGGCAAGCTCCAGCGATCCATCTATGTGTTGATGCTCAAAAGTGGCACAATCATAAAATTAGCTTAGGCTATATAAAGACTAATTCAAACTTAGGATTGGAGGTCACTCCGGATGGCTCTCTCTAAGAAGATCGAGATGGATATGAAGATGGTCTATAGGGGAGCTCGGATGTAATAGTTATGACAAGTTCGAAGATACTCATGTTGACACCAGATTAAAGAATGGAATGAAACTCAACTAAGACGGCATCTGATGGAAAACGTTTCAACACGAAAGTTGTGCGTCTCGTTGAAACGGTTGATTTCGATATAAGAATCGTCTTAATCCAAGATCGTATGCAACCTGTGGAGGCAAAACAACATTAGAAACAGAAGCTGCAGAGTCATTTCCGACCGACCAAGTTGATTTGATCGGTGAGACCGAGTTGGTCCGAAAATTTACTAGAGAGTTGGCAATGTTCACTCGGTAGGACCGAAGCAAACCAATCGGTGAGACCGAGTTGATCCGAGAAATTACAGAAGGATATAGAGAGTTGGCAATGTTCACTCGGTGGGACCGAAACGAACCAATCGGTGAGACCAAGTTGGTCCGGGAAATTACCAAAGATTCCTGTCCGAGTTAGGTTAGGGTTTTTGATGTTTTGGATGGAATTTTTAGTCCTTTTGTTGTACCGAAAGTCTAGCCGCCTCATAAATAGATGAGAGGTCATGGCCGATTGAATAACACACAATCGCAAAAAAACACATCTACTACTTTTTCATCTACGTTTTGTCTCTCCCCTGCTTTTGCTTCCTCGTTCTCTGTCGTTCTTAGTGTTGGAGAGCTACGAATCCCGAGGCTATAGGGGCAGTTGGACCGACCTAGGGCAGCCCATAGCCGCCGCACTCCCCGACGGGGTCCCTCCCGAGAGTGTGGGGTTTCGGGTCCTCAAAAGCTCTCGCTGGTCGACTTGCGAATCGCGCTTCCGGTGAGACTCCTTCGACGTGAGTTGCGGTGCATCACCCCCAGCGTCGAGGGTACATGTGGCGTGTTCGTGTGTGAACACATTTTTGGTGACTCCGCTGGGGAGTAAATATCAATCGTCGTCATCATCCATCATGTATGGCAACGACAAGATTCCCAAGCCCTCGGAAATCAACGTTGATAACATAATCAAGCCCAATTGAGGAGTTATCGGAGGAACATCACCAAGCTTATGAGGAGTACAAGAAGGCGCGTGAAGAGAAGAAGATGCAGGAGTTCCTTGCTAAGTTCAAGAAGGATCGCCAAGGCAATATCACTCCGGTTGGAGAAATCAAGTTTCCTCCTCTTCATGATGGACAGGTTAAACCCTCTGTAAGTAATACCTTCTCTCCTGAGGTATGGGCTGAAATTGATAGTCGCATTACTAATAGCAATAATCTTTTATACCAAATTTTCTTGGAAAATAGTAATGCTAAAAATAGTATGCTTCAATCATCTAGTGGTAATGTTGGTGTGCCTGTTGCCACAGAAATCCCTAGTCCAATTTTACCTATTTCTTCGGTGCCTCCTGTGCCGATGAATTTTTATCCTAGCCCCACAAATCAAATTGTTGCTACACTCGTTAATCCTATCATGAGTATGCCAAGTTCGATGGTGACGCCGAACCAAACCATACCTACAAGAGTAAACATCATTAGATCACTGCTGAATTACAATTCAGCATACATGCCACAATTCACACCTGCAACTACTAACCCTACTCCTCCTATGATACTGCCACAAGCTCCATTGTCCACTGTGGATGATGGTCTAGCTAATCTTAGAGAGGAGATGGCTAAGATGCTTTGAGAGAATTTTGGAGTTGAGTTACCAAGGAATCGTATTTACCAAAAGCCATATCCAGAATACTTTGATGCAATTCAATGCCCTCCAGGATATAAAATTCTAGATTTTGTTAAGTTTAATGGAGAGGGCACAAAAACCACCTAGGAGCATGTTAGTCAGTACTTGGCACAATTAGGTGAGGCAAGTTCACGAGATGAGTGGACAGTATGTTGTTTTCCTTTATCTTTAACTGGCACTGCTTTCTCGTGGTTTTCTGCGTTACCACTCGGTTCTATTACTACATGGTTTCACTTGGAACAAAAGTTTCATGATCATTTTTACAGTGGTGATAATGAGCTTAAGTTGTCACATCTTACATCGGTTAGACAAAATCATGATGAATCGGTCTCCGATTACGTCAAGAGATTTAGAGAGACAATAAACCGGTGCTATAGTTTGGTGATAACCGAAAGGGATTCGGCTGATCTTGTGCTTAGTGGTTTGAGAACTCATATTAGAGAAAGGCTAGAAGGATATGAGTTTTTAAATATCAACCAAGTCTTGCAAAGGGATTTGGCTCAAGAAAGCCGAAGCAGAGATCTTAGAGAGGTGCATAGATATAAAATTGATCATCCTAAGATTAATATGGTTGATTATGATAGTGACCACTCGGACGATGAGGGTGATATTTATGCTACTGAATTTGTCTGGTCATCTAAGGCCAAACCATTTACTTGCAATAATTTAAAGCCGATTCATAAGAATCGTGATGAAGAGATGAACTTTACTTTCAACATTGCTAAGTGTGATAGAATATTTGATGCTTTATTGCAAGCGAAGATTATTATAATATCTCACACTTTACCGTCATTTGAAGAGCTGAAACGGCGTGCTTATTGCAAGTATCATATTTCTTTTTCTCATGCTACTAATGATTGTAATGTTTTTCGACGATAGATACAATCGGCCATTAACGACGGATGATTGAATTTTTCTAAGATGCAAGTTGATAAGCAGCCTTTCCCAATTAACACCATGGATTTGGAGGGGAAGAAGATGTTAATTCGGCCCAGCATAGCCGAATCAGCTAATAAGAATAACATTGTCATTGGTGAGCCCAGGAAAAATAAAGAGAGTGACAAGGTCTTGGGGAGACAAGTTGTGCTTGACAAGCAACCTAATGGCAAGGAGATAATCAAGATCACCACCAAGAATCCTACACTCGGGGGGGGGGGGGGGGCAACCACAAGTGCAAGAGAACACTCATGTCAAATTTGTTAAGCCCAAGAGTCCGGAGGTTGGAAAGTGGAAGATGAATGAAGCTAAAGTGCAGCGCAAGAAAATCAAGCCAACTTTTGATATATTGTTGTCCAAGTATGACAATCAAGTGGCCGGTTCTAGCTCTAATCAGTCATCAAATTTGAAGCGCTCAAGGTCACCTCCTCGGGAAGAATTTCAGCATCATGCAAGGCCATATGGGTCATGGGCACCGGGACCATGGATGTGCCACCCCCCCTATGCGCCATACTACATGGGAGACTTCAATGGAGGATGGGGGCAGCCCCCAATGGCCCCTTATGCTTTTCATCCGGGTTGGGCAGAACCAAGGAGGCCCATTCATGAGAGGCTTTCTTATCCCACACAAGGCCGTTTGAACAATGGTGTCAATCGGTCAATGCAAGATAATCAAAAAAGGGTCAGCAGGCAAGTGTGGCATGCCAAATCACCAAGTGCTGAAATTTCAGAGCCTAGCAAGCAAAAGGAGAAGAATACTAGTGGTGAAAATATTATGATAGGCACTAAAGAATTAATAATCAAAGAGCCGATTATTGTTGATAATCCGGCTGATTCCAATAAAGATGTGGCTGCGGTCCAGTAAGGACCCATGGCTAATGATCATGAAGCTAGCACAAGCAAGGACAAGTTGAGAGATCCAAAATATACTCGGCCTAAGTGGTTTACTTCCGGTCTAACCAAGGCACAAAAAAGAAGATTGTAGCCCCAAAACAAGTGTGGAGGCCAAAGCAAAAGGAAAACATAGCAGCGTCTGCATTGATCATAGCAACACCTACACCACCAACGGAGGACGATGCGGCTACTATTACATCGTCCACTTTGCTGGCTACTTCCTCTTCCCTTGGAGATATTTCGGAGTCAGTGGACATGCTTGCGGAAGGATATGAAATGCTTGATTATGAGTCTACACCAGTTCATGAAGGTATGGATATTAATATGGTGTATTACTTACCAGCCGAATTTCGTGCTATAGATGAAGAAGGGGAAGTAGCTCAGCTAGATTTTGGTCCTAAAAATGCTATATTCGAGAAGCCAAAAGAACCGGTGATGCACTTGAAGCCATTGTTCCTTAAAGGTCATATTAATGGATCACCAGTTGCTAGAATGCTTGTCGATGGTGGTGGTGTGGTGAATCTTATGCCATATTCGGTCTTCAAAAAATTGGGGCTGTGTGATGAAGAGTTAATAAAGACCAACATGGTGCTTAATGGATTTGAAGGAAAAGAGAAAATTGAAGCCAAAGGTGTAATGTATGTGGAGCTTACGGTGGGAAGCAAAACTTTGGCTACCGCATTCTTTGTCACCGAGGTGCAAGGTAACTACAATGTGATATTAGGCCGTGATTGGGTTCATGCAAACCAATGTGTGCCATCTACTATGCACCAATTTTTCATTAAATGGGTTGATGATGAAGTAGAAGTCATTCATGCGGATAATTCGGCTTGTGTTGCTTTGGCCGATGCATCGGTGGATTGGCAACATCCCAATGCTACTTGCTTGACGGGGCGAGACTTGTCAGAATTTGATTTTCTTAGCGCCACAAAAAGTGGTTTCGTGCCTGTTTCTTTAAAGTCCGTTGGCGATAATCGGCTCCAAGGTATGATGTATTTAAATGGATGCTAACTCAGAGTGATTACAAAAGCGTCTTGTAGAATATCGGTCCAATGAGAACGATATGTATGAGTCCATAGAAGAGTTAGATGATATGGATAAATTAGGACAAGGTTTTGCATCGGCCGATCCATTAGAAGAGATAGATATATGAGATGGTTCAATTCCTAGGCCGACATTTGTAAACAAAAATTTAAGAGCCGATCATAAAGCTAAGTTGATCGAGCTATTGAACGAATATGTTTGTTGCTTTGCATGGGAATATCATGAGATGCCAGGTTTAAGCCGAGAGCTAGTGGAGCATCGGTTACCTATAAAGGCCGGTTTTAGACCATACAAGCAATCGGCCAGAAAGTTTAATCCAAAAACGTATGACCGGATCAAGGAAGAGATCGGTCGTTTGCTTAAAGCTAATTTTATTAGACCTTGTAGGTATGCCTAGTGGATTTCTAACATTGTACCAGTAGAGAGGAAAGTCTCTGGCAAGTTGAGGGTGTGCATTGATTTCAGAGATTTGAATAGAGATACACTTAAAGATGAGTATCCCAAGCCAATAGCCGATATGCTTATTAATGATGCTTCTGGACATAAGGTCATTAGCTTTCTTGATGGTAATGCGGGGTATAACCAGATTTTTATGGCTGAAGAGGACATGTCCAAAATGGCTTTTAGATGTCCCGGTTTCTTTGGTTTGTTTGAGTGGACAGTGATGACCTTTGGATTAAAAAATGTCGGTGCCACATATCAAAGGGCTATGCATTTAATTTTTCATGATTTACTTGGTGTTATACTTGAGGTTTATATTGATGATATTGTCATGAAATCGGATGCTTTTGAATCCCCTCTAGCCGATTTGCGCTTAGCTTTTGAGAGAATGAAAAAATATGGACTAAAGATGAATCCTTTGAAGTGTGCTTTTGGTGTATCGGCTGGAAAGTTTTTGGGTTTCATTATTCATCAAGATGGCATAGAAATTGATCCCAAAAAGATAGAAGATATACGAAAGGTAGAGGCTCCAACATGCAAGAGAGATATGCAAAAATTCCTTGGCAAAGTCAATTATTTGAGGAGATTCATAGCCAACTTGTTAGGGAAGGTTGACCCATTCATTCCCATCCTTCGGTTAAAGAATGAAACTAATTTTACTTGGGGGGCAAAACAGCAAGAAGCATTTGATATGATAAAAATTTATTTGTGCACTCCTTCGGTGTTGAAAGCTCCCAAACATAGAGAGCCCTTTAAGCTTTATATTGCGGCGGAGAAAGGTGTTATTGGTGTTGTTTTGACTCAAGAGACCGAAGGAAAGGAGCATGCTATTACTTATTTGAGCCGACGCTTATTGGACGCCGAGACAAGGTATACATTTATTGAGAAATTATGTTTATGCTTATATTATGCTTGTACAAAATTGAGACATTATCTAGTGCCTAGTACTTGCATTATAGCTTGTCAAACCAATGTCATCAAGTACATGTTGCATAGGCCAATTCTTAGTGGTAGAATTGGCAAGTGGGCTTATGCTTTAATTGAATATGATTTGGCTTATGAATCTCTGAAATCCATGAAAGGCCAAATTGTTGCTAATTTTATTGTTGAGCATCGGATTGATGACAAGCATGATATTGATATAAACCTTGTCTCGTTAGTACCATGGAGATTATATTTTGATGGTTCAGTTTGTAGCAATGGCCAATGTGTTGGTATTGTTTATATATCTCCTCATGGTGCTGTTTTTGAAGCCTCATGCCGCTTAGAATATTTTGCACAAATAATCAAGCTGAATATGAAGCATTGTTATTCGGCTTAGAAATGTTGCTTGCCATAGGTGCTACACATATTGAGGTTTTTGGTGATTCGTTATTAGTAGTGCAACAAATATCCAAAGTCTTTTAATGTTTTGACGAATCACTTAATGTTTATCTTGATAAATGTCTTGATATAATTTCTACTTTGGGTTATTTAGCATTGCTCATATCTAGACATGACAACTGGAGAGCAAATGAGTTGGCATAACAAGCATCCGATTATCATGTTGATCGTGGCATGTTTCATATTTCTTAAAGGCCGATGTCTAGTCTTGCCAACATAGGGGAGGCCGAACCAGAGCCCGTTGTTTCAGCCACTAATGAAATATTTAATGCAGGAGAAAATCAAGACTGGAGGAAACCCATTATTGATTATTTGTGTGATCCTAGTAAAAGGGTGGACATGACTGTTTGGTGTATGGCTTTCAAATACACGATGAGATACGATGGTCTCTATCGCCGGACGGTTGATGATGTTCTTTTAAAGTGCTTGGACGAGGAACAAGCGAGAGTTGCTATGGGGAGGTCCATGAAGGTATTTGTGGCACTCATCAGTCGGCTCCGAAGATGAAATGGTTATTACAACGTGTTGGGTTTTACTGGCTGACAATGGTTAATGATTCTTCCTGTATTATAAAGGATGTGAAGCTTGTCAAAAGTTTGGTGACATTCAGTTGGCTCCCGCTGCTATGTTGCATCCTATTACCAAGCCGTGGCCTTTTAGAGGTTGGGGATTAGACTTTATTGGAGAGATTCATCCTTCTTCTTCAAAGGGGCGTCAGTTCGTGTTGGTGGCGACGGATTATTTCACTAAATGGTGTGAAGCAATACCACTCAAAAATATGACTCATACAGAGGTAATTCAATTCATAACTGAGCGCATTATTCATAGATTCGGCATTCCTCAAACATGAACTACAGACCAAGGTTCATCCTTTATGTCACATCAAGTTAGAGAATTTGCCGAATCATATAAGATAAAGTTTCTCAATTCCTCTCCATATTATGTCCAAGCCAATGGAAAAGCTGAGTCTAGCAATAAAATATTAATCAAGCTCATCAAGAAGAAGATTGAGGATAATCCAAGGAGATGGCATGAGCTACTGTCCAAAGCTTTGTGGGCGCACAGAATCTCAAGGCATGGTGCTACAAAGGTAACTCCATATGAGCCCGTATATGGTCAAGAGGTCGTTTTACCAGTGGAAGTGAATTTGAATGCTTTGAGAATAGCCAAACAGAATGATTTATCGGCGGTGGACTTTTATAACTTGATGATGGACAATATTGATGAAGTCGCTGATAAATGTTTGGCTGCTTTGGAGGCCATAGAGAGAGATAAGTTGAGGGTGGCAAGATCTTACAATAAGAAGTTTAAGTTGAAGACTTTTCAAGTTGGTGATCTCGTGTGGAAGGTGATTTTACCAATTGGTTCGAAAGACAGAAAATTCAGGAAGTGGTCTCCAAGTTGGGAAGGTCCTTTTAGGATTACAAGAGTAGTTCCTGGAAACTCATATTTGGTGGAATCCGTACAAGGGGCATTGTTACCTCGAGCTCTCAATGGAAAATATTTAAAGAAGTACCACCCAAGTGTGTGGCAAGGAGCCTAGATAGGCAACGGCCGATAAATAACTATCGCCCTTAGCATAAACATGGTCGATATATACTTGTCGCCCTAAGAACATATAAATGGCCGATGGAGTGTTGACATCGTCCTTAGGACAAACTTGGTACAAGTTATTTTCCGGCACGCTAGCCATGCCGAAAAACAGGGGGGCATGTGTTGACGCTCAAAAGTGGCACAATCATAAAATTAGCTTAGGCTATATAAATACTAATTCAAACTTAGGATTGGAGGTCACTCCGGATGGCTCTCTCTAAGAAGATCGAGATGGATATGAAGATGGTCTATAGCGGAGCTCAGATGTAATAGTTATGACAAGTTCGGAGATGCTCATGTTGACACCAGATTAAAGAATGGCATGAAACTCAATTAACACGGCCTCTGATGGAAAACGTTTCAATACGAAAGTTGTGCGTCTCGTCGAAACGGTTGATTTTGATATAAAAATTGTCTTAATACAAGATCAGATGCAACCTGTGGAGGCAAAACAAGATCAGAAATAGAAGCTGCAGAGTCATTTCGGACCGACCGAGTTGATTTGATCGGTGAGACCGAGTTGGTCCGAAAATTTACCAGAGAGTTGGCAATGTTCACTCAGTAGGACCGAAGCAAACCAATCGGTAAGACCGAGTTGATCCGAGAAATTACAGAAGGATACAGAGAGTTGGCAACGTTCACTCGGTGGGACCGAAACGAACCAATCGGTGAGACCGAGTTGGTCCGGGAAATTACCAAAGATTCCTGTCCAAGTTAGGTTAGGGTTTTTGATGTTTTGGATGGAATTTTTAGTCCTTTCTTGTACGGGAAGTCCAGCCGCCTCATAAATAGATGAGAGGCCACGACCGATTGAACAACACACAATCGCAAAAAACACATCTACTACTTTTTGATCTACGTTTTGTCTCTCCCCTATTTTTGCTTCCTCGTTCTTCGTCGTTCTTCGTGTGGGAGAGCTGCGAATCCCGAGGCTCTAGGGGCGATTGGACCGACCTAGGGCAACCCATAGCCGCCGCACTCCACGACTGGGTCCCTCCCGGGAGTGTGGGGTTTCGGGTCCTCAAAATCTCTCGCCGGTCGACTTGCGAATCGCGCTTCCGGTGAGACTCCTTCAACGTGAGCTGCGGTGCATCACCCCTGGTGTCGAGGGTACATGTGACGTGTTCATGTGCGAACACTATGGACTATTGCAAGCATCTCGGAGTTGGAATATACGCTTTGATGAGGTGATCAAAGCATATGGTTTTATACAGACTTACGGTGAAGCCTGTATTTACAAGAAAGTGAGTGGGAGCTCTGTACCATTTCCGATAGTATATGTGGATGACATATTGTTGATTGGAAATGATATAGAATTTCTGGATAGCATAAGTGGTTACTTGAATAAGAATTTTTCAATGAAAGACCTCGGTGAAGCTGCTTATATATTGGACATCGAAATCTATAGGAATAGATCGAGATGCTTAATAGGACTTCCATAAAACACATACCTTGATAAAAGTTTTGAAGAAGTTCAAAATGGATCAGTCAAAGAAGGAGTTCTAGCCTGCATTGTAAGGTGCGAAGTTGAGTAAGACTCAAAGCCCGACCACGGCAGAAGATAGAGAGAGAATTAAAGTCATTCCCTATGCCTCAACCATAGGTTCTTTAAAGTATGCCATACTGTGTAACAGACCTATTTTGTATCTTACCATGAGTTCGGCAAGGGGGTACAATAGTGATCCAGGAGTAGATCACTGGACAACGGTCAAAATTATCCTTAGTTACCTAAGAGGACTAAGGAAATATTTCTCAGTTATGGAAGTGATAAAGAGTTCGTCGTAAAGGGTTACGTCGATGCAAGTTTTAACACCGATTCAAATGACTCTGAGTCTCAATCTAGATACATATTGGAAGTGGGAGCAATTAGCTAGAGTAGCTCCATGCAGAGCACTATAGACATAGAAACTTGCAAAATACATACGGATCTGAATGTGGCAGACCTGTTGACTAAACCTCTCTCACAAGAAAAACATGATCATACCTTAGTACTATTTGGGTATTAATCACATGGCGATGTGAACTAGATTATTGACTCTAGTAAACTTTTTGGGTGTTAGTCACATGGCGATGTGAACTATAGGTGTAAATCACATGGCGATGCGAACTACTCCCTCCATTCCTAAATACTTGTCTTTCTAGGCATTTCAACAAGTGACTACATACGGAGCAAAATGAGTGAATCTACACTCTAAAATATGTCTACATACATCCGTATGTAGTAGTCATTTGAAATGTCTAGAAAGACAAATATTTAGGAACAGAGGGAGTAGATTATTGACTCTAGTGCAAGTGGGAGACTAAAGGAAATATGCCATAGAGGCAATAATAAAGTTGTTATTTTATATTTTCTTATTCATGATAAAGGTTTATTATTCATGCTAGAATTGTATTGATCAAAAACTTAAATACATGTGTGAATACATAAACAAATACCGTGTCCTAGTAAGTCTCTACTAGACTAGCTCGTTGATCAAAGATGGTTATGGTTTCCTAACCATAGACATGTGTTGTCATTTGATAACGGGATCACATTATTAGGAGAATGATGTGATGGACAAGACCCATCCATTAGCTTGGCATATTGATCGTTTAGTTTTATTACTATAGCTTTCTTCATGTCAAATACATATTCCTTCGACTATGAGATTATGCAACTCCTGAATACCGGAGGAATACCTTGTGTTCTATCAAACGTCACAACGTAACTGGGTGATCATAAAGATGCTCTACAGGTACCTCCGAAGGTGTTTGTTGAGTATCGGAGAGGTATCTCTGGGCCCTCTCAGTAATAGACATCATAAGCTTGCAAGCAAATGACTAAGGAGTTAGTCACGAGGTGATGTATTACGGAACGAGTAAAGAGACTTGCCAGTAACGAGATTGAACTAGGTATGAAGATATCGACGATCGAATCTCGGGCAAGTAACATACCAATGGACAAAGGGAATTACGTATGTTGTCATAACGGTTCAACCGATAAAGATCTTGGAAAAATATGTAGGAGCCAATATGGGCATCCAGGTTCCTCTATTGGTTGTTCACCGGAGAGGTGTCTCGGTCATGTCTACATAGTTCTCGAACCCGTAGGGTCCGCACGCTTAACGTTCATTGACGATATAGTGTTATATGAGTTATATGTTTTGGTGACCGAATGTTGTTCGGAGTCCCGGATGAGATCACGGACATGACGAGGAGTCCCAAAATGATCGAGAGGTAAAGATTGATATATAGAACGATGGTATTTGGACACCGGAAGTGTTTCGGGACTTACCGGGAAGGAATTGGGTCACCGGAAGGGGTTCCGGGCACCCCCTCGGCGAGATATGGGCCTTATGGGCCAAAGGAGAGGACAGACCAGCCCACAAGGGGGCTGGTGCGCCCCCTCCCTTGTTTGGCCATCCCTAGGAAAGGAAAGGGGGGCTAGCCCCTCCTGCCTTTCCCTCTCATGGGATAAAGGAAAAGGGGGGCACCACCCTCCCCTGCCTTTCCCTGCACTCCAAAGAAGGAAAGGGGGCACGGCTTGGGAGGGACCCCAAGTAGGATTCCTCCTACTTGGACGCCTTCTTTGGCTGCTCCTCCCTCCCACCTATATATATGTGGGAGGGGGCGCCTAGCACACACCAGATCAATTGTTAGCCGTGTGCGGCGCCCCCCTTCATTGTTTACGTCTTCGGTCAATATTTTCGTAGTGCTTAGGCGAAGCCTTGCGGAGATCACTTCACCATCATCGTCACCATGTTGTCGTGCTGATAGAATTCATCTACTACCTCGCCGTCTTGCTGGATCAAGAAAGCGGAGGACGTCACTGAGCTGAATGTGTGCTGAACGCGGAGGTGTTGTACGTTCGGTACTAGATCGGTTGGATTGCGAAGAAAGTTCGACTACACCAACTGCGTTGTGAAACGCTTCCGCTTACGCTCTATGAGGGTACGTAGACACACTCTCCCCTCTCGTTGCTATGCATCTCCTTGATAGATCTTGCGTGTGCATAGAAAAAAATTTGTTTTCCATGCAACGTTTCCCAACAACTTCACCCCTTGGGAGCATAAGTTAGTTCTGTTGAGAGCATAAATATTGTATACCTAAGAGAGTGAATCAGGAGCGGTGTTTCGGCTCCCGGGAGCACATGCTCCTGGGTGAACGGTACCCTCAAAAAAATAGTAAATGTTTCCAGAAAAATCTGAAAAGAAATTTGTAGATGATCGTGTTGGTGTCGCAAACATGCTTGACAATTTTCATGTGGAACGGAGCAGCGGTGTTTCATCGGCGAAAACAAATTTGGGGTGACATTTGTCTTTGATTTGTTTTGCAGGCCAAAATGCTTAACTTTTTTGTCTCAAAATTTACAGGTGGCATTTGTATGTGACAAAGATCACAAAGAAATCTCGATTTTCTGACATTTGAAAAAAAATGGCCCCGGGAGCATGTGCTTGAAGGAAATATGCCCTAGAGGCAATAATAAAGTCATTATTTATTTCCTTATATCATGATAAATGTTTATTATTCATGCTAGAATTGTATTAACCGGAAACATAATACATGTGTGAATACATAGACAAACAGAGTGTCACTAGTATGCCTCTACTTGACTAGCTCGTTAATCAAAGATGGTTATGTTTCCTAACCATGAACAAAGAGTTGTTATTTGATTAACGGGATCACATCATTAGGTGAATGATCTGATTGACATGACCCATTCCATTAGCTTAGCACCCGATCGTTTAGTATGTTGCTATTGCTTTCTTCATGACTTATACATGTTCCTATGACTATGAGATTATGCAACTCCCGTTTGCCGGAGGAACACTTTGTGTGCTACCAAACGTCACAACGTAAATGGGTGATTATAAAGGTGCTCTACAGGTGTCTCCAAAGGTACATGTTGGGTTGGCGTATTTCGAGATTAGGATTTGTCACTCCGATTGTCGGAGAGGTATCTCTGGGCCCTCTCGGTAATGCACATCACATAAGCCTTGCAAGCATTGCAACTAAAGAGTTAGTTGCGAAATGATGTATTACGGAACGAGTAAAGAGACTTGCCGGTAACGAGATTGAACTAGGTATTGAGATACCGACGATCGAATCTCGGGCAAGTAACATACCGATGACAAAGGGAACAACGTATGTTGTTATGCGGTCTGACCGATAAAGATCTTTGTACAATATGTAGGAACCAATATGAGCATCCAGGTTCCGCTATTGGTTATTGACCGGAGACGTGTCTCGTTCATGTCTACATTGTTCTCGAACCATAGGGTCCGCACGCTTAACGTTACGATGACAGTTTCATTATGAGTTTATGTATTTTGATATACCGAAGGTTGTTCGGAGTCCCGGATGTGATCATGGACATGACGAGGAGTCTCGAAATGGTCGAGACATGAAGATCGATATATTGGAAGCCTATATTTGGATATCGGAATCGTTCCGGGTGAAATTGAGATTTTACCGGAGTACCGGGGGGGTTACCGGAACCCCCCGGTGGGTTATTGGGCCTACATGGGCCTTAAGGGAGAAGAGGAAAGGAGGCAAGAGGTGGCCGCGCGCCCCTCCCGTTCCTAGTACGAATAGGACAAGGGAAGGGGGGCGGCGCCCCCCCTTTCCTTTCCCTCTTCCTCCTCTTTCCCCTTCTCCTTCTCCAACTAGGAAAGAAGGGAGTCCTGAGTAGGACTCCCCCTTGGCGCGCCCTCCTTGGTCGGCCGCCCCCTCCCCTTGGCTCCTTTATATACGGGGGCAGGGGGGCACCCTAGTACACACAAGTTGATCTTCGTGATCATTCCTTAGCCGTGTGCGGTGCCCCTCCACGATATTACACCTCGGTCATATTGTAGCGGTGCTTAGGCGAAGCCCTGCGATGGTTGAACGTCAAGATCGTCACCACACCGTCGTGCTAACGGAACTCTTCCCCAAAGCTTTGCTAGATTGGAGCCCGGGGAGCGTCATCGAGCTGAACGTGTGCCAAGAACTCGGAGGTGCCAGAGTAACGGTGCTTGGATCGGTTGAACCGGGAAGACGTACGACTACTTCCTCTACGTTGTGTCAACGCTTCCGCTTCGGTCTACGAGGGTACGTAGACAACACTCTCCCCTCTCGTTGCTATGCATCACCATGATCTTGCGTGTGCGTAGGAAATTTTTTGAAATTGCTACGTTTCCCAACAGTGGCATCCGAGCCTAGGTTTTATGTGTTGATGTTATATGCACGAGTAGAACACAAGTGAGTTGTGGGCGATATAAGTCATACTGCTTACCAGCATGTCATACTTTGGTTCAGCGGTATTGTTGGACGAAGCGGCCCGGACCGACATTACGGGTACGCTTACGCGAGACCGGTTCTCCCGACGTGCTTTGCACAAAGGTGGCTAGTGGGTGATAGTTTCTCCAACTTTAGTTGAACCGAGTGTGGCTACGCCCGGTCCTTGCGAAGGTTAAAACAGCACCAATTTGACAAACTACCGTTGTGGTTTTTGATGCGTAGGTAAGATTGGTTCTTACTTAAGCCTGTAGCAGCCACGTAAAACTTGCAACAACAAAGTAGAGGACGTCTAACTTGTTTTTGCAGGGCATGTTGTGATGTGATATGGTCAAGACATGATGCTAAATTTTATTGTATGAGATGATCATGTTTTGTAACCGAGTTATCGGCAATTGGCAGGAGCCATATGGTTGTCGCTTTATTGTATGCAATGCAATCGCGCTGTAATGCTTTACTTTATCACTAAGCAGTAGCGATAGTCGTGGAAGCATAAGATTGGCGAGACGACAACGATGCTACGATGGAGATCAAGGTGTCGCGCCGGTGACGATGGTGATCACGACGGTGCTTCGAAGATGGAGATCACAAGCACAAGATGATGATGGCCATATCATATCACTTATATTGATTGCATGTGATGTTTATCTTTTATGCATCTTATCTTGCTTTGATTGACGGTAGCATTATAAGATGATCTCTCACTAATTATCAAGAAGTGTTCTCCCTGAGTATGCACCGTTGCGAAAGTTCTTCGTGCTGAGACACCACGTGATGATCGGGTGTGATAGGCTCTACGTTCAAATACAACGGGTGCAAAACAGTTGCACATGCGGAATACTCAGGTTATACTTGACGAGCCAAGCATATACAGATATGGCCTCGGAACACGGAGACCGAAAGGTCGAGCGTGAATCATATAGTAGATATGATCAACATAGTGATGTTCACCAATGAAACTACTCCATCTCACGTGATGATCGGACATGGTTTAGTTGATTTGGATCACGTAATCACTTAGAGGATTAGAGGGATGTCTATCTAAGTGGGAGTTCTTTAAGTAAATTAATTGAACCTAAATTTATCATGAAACTTAGTACCTGATAGTATCTTGCTTGTTTATGCTTGATTGTAGATAGATGGCTCGTGCTGTTGTTCCGTTGAATTTTAATGCGTTCCTTGAGAAAGCAAAGTTGAAAGATGATGGTAGCAATTACACGGACTGGGTCCGTAACTTGAGGATTATCCTCATTGCTGCACAGAAGAATTACGTCCTGGAAGCACCGCTGGGTGCCAGGCCTGCTGCTGGAGCAACACCAGATGTTATGAACGTCTGGCAGAGCAAAGCTGATGACTACTCAACAGTTCAGTGTGCCATGCTTTACGGCTTAGAATCGGGACTTCAACGACGTTTTGAACGTCATGGAGCATATGAGATGTTCCAGGAGTTGAAGTTAATATTTCAAGCAAATGCCCGAATTGAGAGATATGAAGTCTCCAATAAGTTCTATAGCTGCAAGATGGAGGAGAACAGTTCTGTCAGTGAGCATATACTCAAAATGTCTGGGTATAATAATCACTTGATTCATTGGGAGTTAATCTTCCAGATGATTGCGTCATTGACAGAATTCTCCAATCACTGCCACCAAGCTACAAGAGCTTCGTGATGAACTATAATATGCAAGGGATGAATAAGACTATTCCCGAGCTCTTCGCAATGCTAAAAGCTGCGGAGGTAGAAATCAAGAAGGAGCATCAAGTGTTGATGGTCAACAAGACCACTAGTTTCAAGAAAAAGGGCAAAGGGAAGAAGAAGGGGAACTTCAAAAAGAACAGCAAGCAAGTTGCTGCTCAAGAGAAGAAACCCAAACCTGGACCTAAGCCTGAAACTGAGTGCTTCTACTGCAAGCAGACTGGTCACTGGAAGCGGAACTGCCCCAAGTATTTGGCGGATAAGAAGGATGGCAAGGTGAACAAAGGTATATGTGATATACATGTTATTGATGTGTACCTTACTAATGCTCGCAGTAGCACCTGGGTATTTGATACTGGTTCTGTTGCTAATATTTGCAACTCGAAACAGGGACTACGGATTAAGCGAAGATTGGCTAAGGACGAGGTGACGATGCGCGTGGGAAACGGTTCCAAAGTCGATGTGATCGCAGTCGGCACGCTACCTCTACATCTACCTTCGGGATTAATATTAGACCTAAATAATTGTTATTTGGTGCCAGCGTTAAGCATGAACATTATATCTGGATCTTGTTTGATGCGAGACGGTTATTCATTTAAATCTGAGAATAATGGTTGTTCTATTTATATGAGTAATATCTTTTATGGTCATGCACCCTTAAAGAGTGGTCTATTTTTATTGAATCTCGATAGTAGTGACACACATATTCATAGTGTTGAAGCCAAAAGATGCAGAGTTGATAATGATAGTGCAACTTATTTGTGGCACTGCCGTTTAGGTCATATCGGTGTAAAGCGCATGAAGAAACTCCATACTGATGGACTTTTGGAACCACTTGATTATGAATCACTTGGTACTTGCGAACCGTGCCTCATGGGCAAGATGACTAAAACACCGTTCTCTGGTACTATGGAGAGAGCAACAGATTTGTTGGAAATCATACATACAGATGTATGTGGTCCGATGAATATTGAGGCTCGTGGCGGATATCGTTATTTTCTCACCTTCACAGATGACTTAAGCAGATATGGGTATATCTACTTAATAAAACATAAGTCTGAAACGTTTGAAAAGTTCAAAGAATTTCAGAGTGAAGTTGAAAATCATCGTAACAAGAAAATAAAGTTTCTACGATCTGATCGTGGAGGAGAATATTTGAGTTACGAGTTTGGTGTACATTTGAAACAATGCGGAATAGTTTCGCAACTCACGCCACCCGGAACACCACAGCGTAATGGTGTGTCCGAACGTCGTAATCGTACTTTACTAGATATGGTGCGATCTATGATGTCTCTTACTGATTTACCGCTATCGTTTTGGGGTTATGCTTTGGAGACGGCTGCATTCATGTTAAATAGGGCACCATCAAAATCTGTTGAGACGACGCCTTATGAACTATGGTTTGGCAAGAAACCAAAGTTGTCATTTCTAAAAGTTTGGGGTTGCGATGCTTATGTGAAAAAGCTTCAACCTGATAAGCTCGAACCCAAATCGGAGAAATGTGTCTTCATAGGATATCCAAAGGAGACTATTGGATACACCTTCTATCACAGATCCGAAGGCAAGACTTTTGTTGCTAAGTTCAGAAACTTTCTGGAGAAGGAGTTTCTCTCGAAAGAAGTGAGTGGGAGGAAAGTAGAACTTGACGAGGTAACTGTACCTGCTCCCTTATTGGAAAGTAGTGCATCACAGAAAACTGTTTCTGTGACACCTACACCAGTTAGTGAGGAAGCTAATGATGATGATCATGAAACTTCAGAACAAGATACTACTGAACCTCGTAGATCAACCAGAGTGAGATCCGCGCCAGAGTGGTACGGTAATCCTGTTCTGGAAGTCATGCTACTAGATCATGATGAACCTACGAACTATGAAGAAGCGATGGTGAGCCCAGATTCCGCAAAATGGCTTGAAGCCATGAAATCTGAGATGGGATCCATGTATGAGAACAAAGTATGGACTTTGGTTGACTTGCCCGATGATCGGCAAGCAATTGAGAATAAATGGATCTTCAAGAAGAAGACTGACGCTGACGGTAATATTACTGTCTACAAAGCTCGACTTGTCGCAAAAGGTTTTCGGCAAGTTCAAAGGATTGACTACGATGAGACCTTCTCACCCGTAGCGATGCTTAAGTCTGTCCGAATCATGTTAGCAATTGCCGCATTTTATGATTATGAAATTTGGCAGATGGATGTCAAAACTGCATTCCTGAATGGATTTCTGGAAGAAGAGTTGTATATGATGCAACCAGAAGGTTTTGTCGATCCAAAGGGAGCTAACAAAGTGTGCAAGCTCCAGCGATCCATTTATGGACTGGTGCAAGCCTCTCGGAGTTGGAATAAACGCTTTGATAGTGTGATCAAAGCATTTGGTTTTATACAGACTTTTGGAGAAGCCTGTATTTACAAGAAAGTGAGTGGGAGCTCTGTAGCATTTCTGATATTATATGTGGATGACATATTGCTAATTGGAAATGATATAGAATTTCTGGATAGCATAAAGGGATACTTGAATAAGAGTTTTTCAATGAAAGACCTCGATGAAGCTGCTTACATATTAGGCATTAAGATCTATAGAGATAGATCAAGACGCTTAATTGGACTTTCACAAAGCACATACCTTGACAAAGTTTTGAAGAAGTTCAAAATGGATCAAGCAAAGAAAGGGTTCTTGCCTGTGTTACAAGGTGTGAAGTTGAGTAAGACTCAATGCCCGACCACTGCAGAAGATAGAGAGAAAATGAAAGATATTCCCTATGCTTCAGCCATAGGCTCTATCATGTATGCAATGTTGTGTACCAGACCTGATGTGTGCCTTGCTATAAGTCTAGCAGGGAGGTACCAAAGTGATCCAGGAGTGGATCACTGGACAGTGGTCAAGAACATCCTGAAATACCTAAAAAGGACTAAGGATATGTTTCTCATATATGGAGGTGACAAAGAGCTCATCGTAAAAGGATATGTTGATGCAAGCTTTGACACTGATCCAGACGATTCTAAATCGCAAACCGGATACGTGTTTACATTAAACGGTGGAGCTGTCAGTTAGTGCAGTTCTAAACAAAGCGTTGTGGCGGGATCTACATGTGAAGCGGAGTACATAGCTGCTTCGGAAGCAGCAAATGAAGGAGTCTGGATGAAGGAGTTCATATCCGATCTAGGTGTCATACCTAGTGCATCGGGTCCAATGAAAATCTTTTGTGACAATACTGGTGCAATTGCCTTGGCAAAGGAATCCAGATTTCACAAGAGAACCAAGCACATCAAGAGACGCTTCAATTCCATCCGGGATCTAGTCCAGGTGGGAGACATAGAGATTTGCAAGATACATACGGATCTGAATGTTGCAGACCCGTTGACTAAGCCTCTTCCACGAGCAAAACATGATCAGCACCAAGGCTCCATGGGTGTTAGAATCATTGCTGTGTAATCTAGATTATTGACTCTAGTGCAAGTGGGAGAGTGAAGGAAATATGCCCTAGAGGCAATAATAAAGTTATTATTTATTTCCTTATATCATGATAAATGTTTATTATTCATGCTAGAATTGTATTAACCGGAAACATAATACATGTGTGAATACATAGACAAACAGAGTGTCACTAGTATGCCTCTACTTGACTAGCTCGTTAATCAAAGATGGTTATGTTTCCTAACCATGAACAAAGAGTTGTTATTTGATTAACAGGATCACATCATTAGGTGAATGATCTGATTGACATGACCCATTCCATTAGCTTAGCACCCGATCGTTTAGTATGTTGCTATTGCTTTCTTCATGACTTATACATGTTCCTATGACTATGAGATTATGCAACTCCCGTTTGCCGGAGGAACACTTTGTGTGCTACCAAACGTCACAACGTAAATGGGTGATTATAAAGGTGCTCTACAGGTGTCTCCAAAGGTACATGTTGGGTTGGCGTATTTCGAGATTAGGATTTGTCACTCCGATTGTCGGAGAGGTATCTCTGGGCCCTCTCGGTAATGCACATCACATAAGCCTTGCAAGCATTGCAACTAAAGAGTTAGTTGCGAAATGATGTATTACGGAACGAGTAAAGAGACTTGCCGGTAACGAGATTGAACTAGGTATTGAGATACCGACGATCGAATCTCGGGCAAGTAACATACCGATGACAAAGGGAACAACGTATGTTGTTATGCGGTCTGACCGATAAAGATCTTCGTAGAATATGTAGGAACCAATATGAGCATCCAGGTTCCGCTATTGGTTATTGACCGGAGACGTGTCTCGGTCATGTCTACATTGTTCTCGAACCGTAGGGTCCGCACGCTTAACGTTACGATGACAGTTTCATTATGAGTTTATGTATTTTGATGTACCGAAGGTTGTTCGGAGTCCCGGATGTGATCATGGACATGACGAGGAGTCTCGAAATGGTCGAGACATAAAGATCGATATATTGGAAGCCTATATTTGGATATCGGAATCGTTCCGGGTGAAATCGGGATTTTACCGGAGTACCGGGGGGGTTATCGGAACCCCCCGGTGGGTTATTGGGCCTACATGGGCCTTAAGGGAGAAGAGGAAAGGAGGCAAGAGGTGGCCGTGCGCCCCTCCCCTTCCTAGTCCGAATAGGACAAGGGAAGGGGGGCGGTGCCCCCCCTTTCCTTTCCCTCTTCCTCCTCTTTCCCCTTCTCCTTCTCCAACTAGGAAAGAAGGGAGTCCTACTCCCGGTGGGAGTAGGACTCCCCCTTGGCGCGCCCTCCTTGGCCGGCCGCCCCCTCCCCTTGGCTCCTTTATATACGGGGGCAGGGGGCACCCTAGTACACACAAGTTGATCTTCGTGATCATTCCTTAGCCGTGTGCGGTGCCCCCCTCCGCGATATTACACCTCGGTCATATTGTAGCGGTGCTTAGGCGAAGCCCTGCGACAGGTGAACGTCAAGATCGTCACCACGCCGTCGTGCTGACGGAACTCTTCCCCGAAGCTTTGCTGGATCGGAGCCCGGGGAGCGTCATCGAGCTGAACGTGTGCCAAGAACTCGGAGGTGCCGGAGTAACGGTGCTTGGATCGGTTGAACCGGGAAGACGTACGACTACTTCCTCTACGTTGCGTCAACGCTTCCGCTTCGGTCTACGAGGGTACGTAGACAACACTCTCGCCTCTCGTTGCTATGCATCACCATGATCTTGCGTGTGCGTAGGAAATTTTTTGAAATTACTGCGTTTCCCAACAGTGCTCCCGGGAGCTAAATTGAATTTCTGGAGTGAATCCCATTATTAATTGTATCATCATGTGTGCTTTCACATCATGAAAAAAATATTGTCACAGATACATTTACTAGCTTGATCCACAACCATCCCCTACCATGCAACATGCATTAGTGCATTCTAAGTGGCTTTTAGTTGGAACATGCATAATTTTTCATGTTAAGATTTGTATATTTGTTTATACTAAAATATCTCGCGTGGTTTAAATCTGATGGAGTGAATTAGTATTCTACGGTAAGCACAAGTTTAATTCACTAGGGAACACATATTAGTTCACTATGGGCCATATGTTAGTTTACTTTTGTAGCACAGACAGGAGTACAAGGTGTGCCTCCCCACGGGAGGACAAATTAATTCACTTGGGAGCACATGTTAGTGTTGTTTGGGAGCTCATGTTAGTTCACTTCAGGATCACAATTTTCGACCGAAAAAGGTTCATCAAAACCTATCAACATCAGATTTAGTTTTGAAGATGATGTGAGAAATACAAAATTAATAACATGGGATCCCAGTCTAGTTTTAAAGATCTCGACGCGAGGACAGGTGAAAACACGCAAGCTACAGCAAATGCTACAAATTTTCTGGGAAGGAGAAAAAATCGCTGGTTGGGTCTCTATTCAGTTAGCCATGAAGCGGCATCAACATGTTGTAATAAAAAAATTGTCTTATTTGAGGCAGGTTTGAGTATAAGCTTCTCGCAAATCAAGGCTTCTCACAACAAGCCTGATGCTTTCGGTAGCGAACATGCCATATTTGAAGACGAAACGATATCCATTGCCTCTTCTTGTTTTCAAAATTTTCTAGTGTCAACATGGAACAATAGAAGTGTTGTGTCAATTTTTTGAATTTTTTAAGGTTCACTTGGACATTTTTATATATTAACTGGAGTTTCTAGGCATTTTATGTGCATAATTTAAATTAAAACTACATGCACATATTCCAATAGAAAAAATGGGTGCATGCTTAGCTCCATCACGTCCCTCTCCCTATCCCTTGTCTTCGTGAAGGGCCCCACCTCGCCTTCCAATCCCACGGTGGCCAAATCGGGGGGAGTACTAATCAGTGGACATCGTGGCAGGCAATTTTCCTCTCCCAACTGCAACAACGGCTCAGGTAACGCATGCTTGCGCTAATTTTCGTGCTGAAATGTTAGACGCCCAAGATTTTGGGAAGGAGTATTTTGGAGTTTAATGTTGCATGGCATGCCTACATGCTACTCCCTCCATTCCCAAATATAAGTCTTTTTAAAGATTTCAACAAGTGACTATATACAGAGCAAAATAAGTAAATCTACACTCTAAAATAAATAAATCTACAAGTGTCTACATACATTCGTATATTGTAATTCATTTGAAATGTCTAAAAAAGACTTATATTTAGGAACAGAGGGAGTATACTACTACGGTTTTAAAATACTTTGTTTCCAAACACAGCTCTATCTGCTTTCCAAAAAGGAAGAATGCATTAACCACAGCAGAGATGGTACAGCTCGCGAAACAGGACGCACACGGGAAAGGGAACAATCATACTGTTACCAACTGATACTAGAGTGGCAAAAAGTCAAGTCAAATGATAAAATCTGACCTAATACAATCTTGTAACAATCTCGGAATCAGATAGATGAACAATGACTGGACTTTAACTTTATTAAATGCAGCCTACAAAGCCCTGCCATGAGTAATCTAAGTATTGCCACATAACAACAGGCACCAAGTACAATGTGCTGACCAATGTACACATATAAGCATATAATGCCATACCATCGTCTCAACTCTAGTTGTGTATAGAATGATAGAATCATGGCCCTCCAGTCCAGGCACAGAAAAATAACACATAAATTACAGCAACTCACCAAGGAAAAATGGCATGCTGCAACAAGCAAAGCTACTTTCCATGATATCTGTACTCACATCATCTACGAAAACTTGTATACTAATTTACAGATCTCCGGCTTACAAACTCTTCACCTCCTAGGATGTAGCTATTAAAGCAGATATGCGCCTTGAGGACGTGAAGCTTCCCTCGGTGCACCATGTGCAAAAAATGCTGATACAGAATATACTCCAGTAAGAAAGATATTTGCAACAGGGAGGAGTGTGAGCAGGACTCAGGGCATGAGTGGAGTAAGTTGTTTGCTGAAAAGATCGCCAAGGGCCCCACGAACATCCATCTGAAACATAAGCACAGATTAAAGCTCTAGTACTGCTATAACTAGTACTCCATGAGTCGAGTATATGTTTATCAACACAAAACCACACATACCTGATCACAGCAGATAAGTTTGGTAATTAATGGATAGAACTCTCTTAGGTGCTTCTTGAATATCTGAGCATCCATGATGCACATTCCATTCAAAACCTGAAATGCAAAACAAAATTAAAAAAAATAAAATATGGGAACAGAATATTTCTCCACAAAAGGATGAAAACCTCGGAAAGGCCCTATGTATATCAGAATCCAGGTGTACTATTACCTTGATAATAACAGGTGCACGTAGATCAAGTACACGGTGTATGTCCGCACTAGCAGTTTCCCCATTGCTAGGCTGGAGATCAGACGCTTCTTTCAAAATATTCCCACAAAATGAAACGAGCTTCCCTTCTGCCAGGCTCTTGAGCTTTTCTTGTTGATCAGACTCCACGCCAGATCCATTTGTTTCCTCAGATGAGCCATTTGCACCATTGTGCACTGTTGATTTGTGTAGAATCTCTAAATAAATAGTAGTTCCAGCTAGCTCCTGGCGAAGAAGATTTAGTGGTGGCCTACACATGATATTGAGTTCCCAGTGTTAGAAACATTAATTTGGGAAGCTAAAATATATGTAGTCTTCAAGCATTACCTTTCAGGCGGTATATGGTGCATCCTTGTCCGAAGGTTCGATGGTGAGTTATATGAAGAAGCAAATTCTAGGAGCGACAGCAGGATATCCATAATTGCGATCTGTTGTGTGGCTTGCAGTTTGCTCCAATACCTCTTCTGTAAAGTTCATCCGTCAGCACTAGTTAAACATACGATAAGTAATTCAGATCTAGTATCCATCTATAAAGCACAAACTGTTACCTGTATACTGTCAATAGCCCCAAGTAGCAGCAGCTGAGTGATGCATTTACTTCTAACAGTCTCCATCATAGGGTTCTCTTCTTCTTCAGTCTTGTCAGCTCCATCAGCTTCAGGTGTCTAGATCAACAGGCAGGCAAATTAAATATATAGAAATAACATAGCAAACCATGAAGAAAATGTCACTTGGTACTTCCAATGTTCCAAACTAAGCTCACTGCTCGCATCTGTTAATAGCCTAATATGCTTCAGTATATTGAATCATAGGTGAACAGCTCCTTCATGGATTCCAGCTCAGTCTAGCACAGATATGACTTCTGGCAAGTTACAACTATAGTCACAGATGCTGAGCAAGGTTTTCGAGTCAATGAGTCGACGAGTCGTTCTGGGGTAGCGACTCTTGACGAGTCATGCCTGGCCGATCGACTAGTCTCAACTAGTCGAGAGGTTAAGTCGACATCTGGCAGTGCGACTCATCGACTAGTCGACGACTAGTCGCGCGACTCAAAAACAGTGATGCTGAGAACATCGATATAAAATGGATAGCATATCAGTTGAAGAAAACACAAAAATAAAAGCCTCAAATTTTATTTGATCCTATACTGATTAGGATTCACAGTATATAAAACTGCCTAGCATGGCAACAAGGCGGTAACATTCCAAAAGTATCTAAACGTATCGATTTACAGTATATTATTCAATATTTTATGTAACTCCATCTATCCTTGTTTGAATGAACTCGGTTGTCGACAAGTAAAACCAAAAACTTATGTTTTGTGTGGAGCACAGAAACACCCAATTTATTTACCACACTTTTGTGACAATGTATGGTTAATGCGCAGATAGATATAGCAAGCAACAGATGCCTAGAGGCATATATGCTAATGACGCCTACAGCACATGTAATCTATTAATGTCCATATCATAGTCTAATGACACCTAATCATATTGGCAAGAGGAAAGAACATGCACCTTTGCAGGTGAGGGCGGAGCAGCATCGTCCATTTTGCCCTTTGATTTGGATGTAAGACTTCTGACCAAAAGATTACCCATCATATTACCCATAAATCTTTGTCCAAAGGTTTGATTAGATGGGGAGACTGCAGGTTGTGCTCTCCCAGATGGTGATGGCAAACCTAGATAAGTGGAACATATTGTGTAGAATTTTCAGTATTCCATTCATATGAAAGTATTGCTGGGTGCATAAAACAACTAGAGAAACACTTTAGCTTACTTACCATCTGAATTTTCCAATCCAATCCGTGGACTTGTTTCCTGATGACCCTCCTGTTCGCCATTATTACTTATTGATGCTTCTCCTTCCCTGATATCATGGTAACTACTAGCGTCGGTCTCAGATTCTCTTGAAAGTAATTGTTGATTGCTTGTCTTTTGAAATCCTAGTGAATTGAGGAGTTCAAGGGGTTGTGTTGTGTATGATGCATCCCTGCAATGTTAAAGCAACATTAATATATGAAAGACAAAAGCTAGAATACATTTTAGTAGGAACGAAGTTTGAGAAAAATACCTAATACTCTTAAGTAGTGTTTCCCAATCACCATCGCTGAATTGGTGACCACCAACCTCTATTAGATGAACTAAAGCTCCTAGAGCAATTGAGACAACAGTTTGGTCTGTTTTCTTGGCACACTCTAGAAGTAAGCCCAATAGAGGTGGAAGCATAAATGACACTTCCTGAAAATCACAATGAGATGGTAACCAACCAAACAACTTTCCAGTTGGATCTCTTCTACATGCCAGACAAGTAGACAACTGAAAATGAAAATATACCAAGTCTACTATGGATACAAACATGAAGTAAATATTACCAAATACAAACATGAAGTAAATATACCAAGGCCTTCTTTGGTAATTTTGTAGGAATTTTAAAGGATAGGAACTTTGTAGGAAAAATCCTTTAGAGCCCTTTGGTTTATAGGAATAGATTCCTATTCCTGTGTAGGATAGGAACCAATCCTTCTCATTTCATAGGGAAAAAAAACATTAGCCTAGACCCAATGAAAAAATTCCTATGCTATGAATCAAGTGACATCTCTTTCCCTACAGGAATTCAGATACATGTCATTCTCAATTCCTATGGTTTTCCTATTCCTATAATATTCCTATCCTATGAACCAAAAGTAGCCTAACATCAAAAGTCATGATATTGATGTTCCGAAAGATCCAAATGATTTCCATTAAGCAACTAAAGTAAAAGGACAGAGAAGGCATTTGTTACCTTATAGAAAGTATTGAAAAGGTTGCAGATTAACTGCAAAGAATGAATGCTAGTATCACGAAGCCAATCATCCCCAGAAGAAAGGCCATCCCTTCCAGCATGTCTCACATGATCAAATATAGGAAAGAGTACACGATGGAAAATGCTCTCCCAAAAGGGAGAAGAAAATTTATGTCCTCTCTCGTTCAGCAGATCAAACAGAACTTCAAGAGCACAATGTCTAACTTCTGGTCTGGGGTCTAAGGTCAGATCAGACAAGCCAGCAAGCATAGGAAACCAGTAATGCTCCGTCACATCAAAATTGGCCTCTGGGAGAACATCAACAGGCTTAACAGAACCACCAGGAATAAACCCCTATACAAAGAAATGGATGAGGGAAAGATAAGTCATTTCCATGAATAAGAGTGCAACAGAACTACAGATAATAACAGGGGCTGCAAAAAGTTTATTTGCAGCAAAGGGTATTCATTGTCCCAACCTCTGCCAAACGATCTTCACATATACGTAGGAGAGCAATAGCCTTCAAACTAATCCGAGGAGTGCATTTGTTATTGGCGAAACCAATAAGACAGTTAACACAATCCATGAAGCAATCACCAACAACTTGATCAAAATGTTCCAAGATAACTGCAAAGCACATCCATTCAGTTCAAATTTTAAGCCGGGAAGGAAAAAAAATCAATACTGTCAACATGTAAGTTGGCAGAGAAGCCATGCCATTTATATAGGTTATTTTAAAACTTGCCTTGTTCGACGTTTTCAAAAGCACTTTCAACAATATATTCGTTCTCATCATCAGCTGCTGCAGTGAATATCATGAACACACAACGCCAACCTGACTTTATGCTACCAACTTTTGACTTGATCAGCTGCACATTCATACAACATTTTTTTACTTGGAGCACTATTTGGTATAAAAGCCTATATCATTAGATTTCATTGATTGTCAAAAGAATGTGCATAATAACTTACTTGAACAATGCAGTCGACAATTAGACCACGGATCTTTTCGCTGCGACTATTCCTCATTAAAATAACAAAAGGCTTCAGTATGTCATTCTGGAATGTGAATTTGTTCAGCTCCGCACGCTCCAAGTACTTCATGCCAAGCTGCCTCAGTGAGTCAATGGCATACATAGCAACTTTCTCGTCATGGTGGCTCCCAGCAGCAATAAAATGCTGAGCCAGCACCGACCATATTCTGGCCCACACCTACACGTACACAAATAGATGGCAAGTTATTAGCAACAACGGCCTACTACTTTCATGGCATGACAAATCTTTCCTACTTATAAAGATTGGAGTTGGTGGTGAGTCCACCATCCTTTCCAAATAAACAAACACACGCATCCCCACATGTGGAACTAGCCTTCCAAGAGACATATAAACAAATGTAATTTACTCACATGTGGGATTTATCATATAAATAAACAAATACACTACTACCTCCGTCTAGGTGAATAAGTCATTCACGTACTTCTAGGTCATCGATTTGAGGAATTAAATATGTGTTATATGTCATGAAAAGTATATCACTAGATTTCTACACGGATGTAGTTTCTAAATATATATTTTTTGTCACATATAATACATATTTAGATAGTTAAATCGTTGACCTAGAACTACGCGAATGACTTATTCACCGAGACGGAGGTAGTACTTTCATGTGAGACCAATTTTTTTGTAAAAGGCACAAATAACAAACACAAAAGTGTGACTTCAACTCAAAGTCAATTTTGTTTTAGTTTCTCTTCCTAACCTATTGTGGTCATTTAAAGTTCTCTGACGATGCATGTCTCTACCATATTTTTGCTATCTTTTCTACATGTAAATCACACAACGGGCACAAGGACACTAACATTATTTGACCACCTCATAAGCCAATGGCTCCATGGCAATGCATGGGCATTGTGATAGTAATAACTACTCCCTCCGTCCCAAAATAAGTGTCTCAAGCTTAGTACTCCCTCTGTAAACTAATATAAGAGCGTTTAGATCACTACTTTAGTATTCTAAACGCTCTTATATTAGTTTACGGAGGGAGTACTAAGCTTGAGACACTTACTTTGGGACGGAGGGAGTACTAAGCTTGAGACACTTACTTTGGGACGGAGGGAGTAGAATTTTGTGTTAGGATTCGAGACAACTCATAACAGTAAAAGATCCCTGATGTTGATGTGCACACTGGCCCTTCTACCAGATGATAGACTGGCGTTTAGATGCAGGCCAATAAAATGGCTCCAGCAGGTACAGAAACATTTGGGTAAATGGAACACTGAATCTTTTCACGCTTTTTGCAAGACTTTGGTGCATAAAAACAAACTCAAGGAAACACTGGATTGTTTGGCCTACTGTAACTGGGTGAGAATGTCCGTTTAATCACTTGCTAACTGGATCAGATGTCTAAAACACTAGAGATGATACCCTCCATGTTACTGCAAGAATTATGCGCAATTATTTCAATTAGATTTGGTTGAATGAAACATTAGTATTTAGATTAACAATATGAGAATTCGAAACTAAAATACATGATTTAATGTATTTGTTACTATATAGTTGTAGAATATTTATTAAATGTGAGTAGCATGAATGGTGAGCGTTAAGCTGGGCCTTTTCCCATGCATGGTGACATGATGAGTTGGCATAGTTGCATGTTGAAAGAATTAGAGTTAGTGTGGATCAACTATTTAGGTATATAGGATGAGCAACTGTTCAAAACGAAAATATTTGTGTACCACTGTTCCTTTTGACCATATTTATATATCTGCATCATTGTACAGATAAATAAAATATTGATGTGCTGATTCATATTGTTCCAGTGCCACATGCCATAATGCATTCTGATTGTTGTGGATCTTCATATTCTGTCTGTGGCAAAAAATTCTTACGGAATAATATTAGGTTTTTCCACTTCGCAGTTTTTCTTCCCTTGGTACCAATGTGCGCCGTTACCCATTTTTTCTCAGAAATTGCATATCTACTACTGCTAATGTGTGCAACTGGGATTTTACCACCCAGAACATCAGAATTGCTCTAGTACAATGCAAGCATAAGCTATGGCATTTTCTACCACTTGCCAAATATATATTTGAGAAAGGCCCAAACTTCCCCCACACATTTCTATGAAGTTAACTTTTTCTCCCCCACTTATTTGGGACGCCATCCCCCCTATGCAGACGATTCACATGTGCTCGCTCCACTGCTGCACATCATTCCCAGTGCACATGTGGTGTACCACAGAAAGGGCTGAACCCAGGTGTGGCCCCCTGTCTCCTGCCGAGCCAGCCACCAATCCTCCAGGACTGTACCTGAGGTGGCTGGATATGCTGCTGTATCTGCTCACTCCACACACAAGCACAGGCCCACCTCCATCAAGTTATTGATAAAATTCCTCACCACAGCACATTTTCTTTTTATTTTCCTATTTTTCTTGAAGGGGAAGATGGTCATCTGACAATTGGCTGAACACGGTGACCCTACACAGAATGGTAAATAAACCCTACTGAACCTGTTTGCAGTGGTACCCAGTAATCACCTCCAATTATATAGTAAATTGCGATTTCAGCACGCCCTAGCGATTCCAGTAGATTGTACCCAGTTCAATTGTACTCCCTCCGTCCGGAAATACTTGTCGGAGGAATGGGTGTATCTAGATGTATTTTAGTTCTAGATACATCCATTTTTATGCATCTCTGCGACAAGTATTTCCGGACAGAGGGAGTATATTTCAGTAAAACAGCATATTTCTAAGAAAAATCAGGTAGGGGTGCATCCCTTCATCCAGAAGGACTTAAAAAATTAGGTGTTCAGGCTCTCAGTTGAGTAAAATTCAAGGACGCTCACCAATTAGGTGCATATGCACAACTTCATATATTTATAAATTAGGGTCATTCTAAAGTTTACATGGGCATAAACTCAATGGCCAATGGCTAAACAAAAACAATTCTGAATAAACCAGTCTCAAGTCTCCCCCTGCACCCATAATGCTCCCAATGTAAAATAAGCAGGTCTTTCTAACATAATATAAAATCATGTTAGTTCTTCTTTGAATAAAAAATAAAAAAAATTCTAACGGAATGAAGATATTGCCTGATTCAATGAAGCATCCTCTACAATGGCATATAATAGTAAGAAAGTAAGCAATTTCGACCTACTTATTTATCTCTTCACTGTGTCACTGAAAATTAAGTCTCATGAAATAACATAAGAATTGCTAAAAGAACAATAGGAAGCATATAATGCAAACAATGATAGAGAAAAGCATACCAAACGTATCCGTGCCATATTGTAGTAGCTTATTTCAACAAGCTTTTGCAAGCTGACGACACGAGGAGGTGTCTGTTTAAGTTCTTCAGCAGAAACAGCACATAGGCCATTGAAGAATTCAACAATAGAATCACTTGGTAGTTTTACACTGTTTACGAACACTTGTTCAGCAGGCTTCCCCGACAACTCTTTCAGTGATTGAACTACAGAATCCCTTGATATTTGATTTGATCCCTGCATAACAGTTGCGGCCATCGAAGGACTTGAAGTGATATACTCGAGTCTTGAGACACATTCTAAAACAGCATTCCAAGCATCTTGCAAAGCATCCATATCCGTGTCAGCTAAGGCAAGGAGAGTTCGCAATGCCTCAACATTTTTACTACGCATGTCCTTGGGAGCATGCAGAAATGTAAACCTGCAAAAGGTTAATGAAGGAAACGACACCATTACATCCATAGAATTAAACGGGAAAAATAAAGAAATAAACAGTGCAAATTCATAAATAGAAAGGGTTAATTTTCTTACCTCACTAAGGATGTCAAGAAAGCATAGCGCATGGTCTCCATCCCAAGAACACGAGTAAGATGGATACCAGCCTTAAACCCTTCCATGCACAATACAACCCTAGGCTTGTTGTCACCTTCCTCCATAGTTACAGAAAATGTTGCAAGCAAAGGCCATCCTACAGCCTCGAGCATTGGTCTAACAAGCTCAACCTGCTGAGCCACATGAAAAACACCCCTCTTCTGTCCCTGGTTTTTGAAAACTGCTTGGGTCTGCTTAATAATCTTTTCACTTTCTGCCTTTGTATCACTTGCTGACTTCAGTCTTGGGAGAGCTAAATTGAGGATATTGACGAGGCGACCCTTTTCTTCTATTTCAGGTCTTACTTTACTGGTTTTTGCCGCAAGATCATCTTTCATCTTTATCTCTTCATTGATAATTGAGTCATAAAGTTCCTCCAAGAGCTCCTTAGGAGCACATTCCTCTTCATCACTCACAGTGTTCAAACGTACGAAATCTGATTTTGACATCTTAGGCCATACCATTGGATTATGTGCATCGGTATTTAACATTATAACAGCATAAGCAAGAATATAAGCAGTATCTGCATTTTTAAAGAGCCCAGGGTTATCAGCACAGTACCTGCAAGTAATCACATAATTATTTGAGGACCACAATAGAAAATGTCAAAGAAAAACTGTATTAAGATTCTACAAATGCATACCGCTCAGCAAATTTTTCCATTATGCGATCAATCTTTTGTGCCTCCCCAGGAAGGCGAAATCCTTTGAGGAACTCGCGAATTGCGGCATCAAACTTCAACCCCGAAAACTTCATGGAATCGACATAAGCATGCATCACAGCAAGGGGGAATTCCTCATGCTGTCCCAAATATTCACCAATCATTACCTGCAAAGGTATAGCTCATCAAAGTTAGTGGTTAGCCACATCGCTCTGACCAATAACTGCGACAGCACAAAGAACATTAAATTCCATGAGATCACCTTATCCAAGCTGGCATTGCTCTTGAGAAACTGAGCTACAGATGATGCATTATTTTCAATCAACTTATTTGACAATAAATACTCGACCCCCTTTGCTGGCTTGCGATTGAACTGTAATATAGAAGGTGCGAAAGGGCCAGTTAGAATCAGTAGTGCAGCGAGAGAAAACTAGGACAGCAGGTTTGGTACAACCATTTACATGTATTTGAGAAGTATCATCAGGTAAAGGAAGCCAAATAATAACAGCAAGCCTCCCACCTCTGAAATTGCAGCCTCCATTGTTGATTTGTGAGCTTTAGCTCTCTCAAACTGATTGCGACCATCCTCTTGGACCTTCGCCTCATCAGTTGCCAAGCTCCTTGCAGAAGTACCATCATCATGAGATTCGGCAACGCTTCCATGATTTGAGGAATCTCTTCGAGCTTGCTCCCAATCAACCAATGACTTCAAAATACTGACCAAGCACTGCGATCCAGATTTATGTGTGATATTAGTGTCACATAAGAAAAGGTGGAGAAATTTTGAGTAATCAGAATAATAACCTGAAGAGATGACCCTTTTACAGAAACTGTCTGTGATGAAGCAACTGCAGCACTATCAGTGCTTTGAGATCCATGTGCAATTCTTGAAAGAGCACTAACCTGATAAGTATACAAACAATCAGAGACACAACTCACAAGTCAACAAACTTGAGGACATGCCAGTCCTGTGTGGTTACAAAACAATCTTCCTTGTACTTACCATGCGTTCAAAAAGGTTTGGCCCGTCAATGTCACAATCATAATTTACAAACATATCCGCAAGCATTTGTGAGTCTTTGCAGACTTTTTCCAGCATTCTAATTGAAAAGTCAATTGAACAACATCAGACATATAGGCAGGAAGATGATCTATGTCAGCAAAACAAATAAAAAATAAAGAAGACAAAATTGGATCAAACGCATTGTATGTTTATGCATTATGCATCAAGATAAGGTTCCATAAACAAAGAGGGATCACCTAAGGACACTGGACTTCTGACTGAGGGAGCTATCAGAGCTATCTAGAGACCTTAAGACTATCAAAGGAAAGAAAACACCAATTTCTCCCTGCATAGTATTTCAAAAAAGGGTCAGGATACCAGAAGAAATTCAATGCTGCAAAAAATGTCAGTTCTTCTGATGGAAATTTTACCTTGAGACTCTCTCTAAACCGAAGCAACAGAACTGAAAATATTCCGGTAGCATACTGCCAAATAAGAAAAGATGGTTTAAAATGAAAGAAGAATCTATCAATATAATCATGCCACAAGGGTATGCATCACAAGGGAAAAAAAATATAAAAAAGACCTGAAAAACAACTGGAGATGAAGACACAGATGCCCGGAGAAGAGCGTAGGAAAGGTATGCTTTAACTGAATCAATGAAGTGGAAATTTTTGGCAAACAAATCACTGACTCCTTCTAACAATCCCTGCAGATAAAAGAATCAGCAGATATCATCTAAACAAAGAAAACAAAATATTAACCTCCACAATGTAAACTAACCTGCAACAGTTCAAGTGACAGCAGCCTTGTCTTGGTAGCAACCTCATCACTTTCTTCTTTCATGCTCATCTAGGAGGATGAGAAGAAAAAGGTGAAAGATGAACAAGTGATACTCTAGCTAAGTCTCTTTTTGCAGGGAATATTCTAGTCAAGTCTGATAAAAGTAACATCATGTAGGCCATTCAATAGAAACACTAACCTTGCAAAGAGTCCTAAAAAGCAATAGTGCATCCCGCTGAATTATGTTCATTGTATCCAGGTCAATTCCGCTGGAAAAGAGAGGAAAGGAGGGCAAAGGTAGTAAGTTAAGGAGGGCAAAGGTAGTAAGTTACTGCCACCTCTTAACATGTCACTAGGAATGATGCAAGGAAGTAATATTCTGGATATGAGTAAGTGCTAAACACAATTTAAAGCTCAACCTACCCTGAAACTTTCTTTCCATCCTCGAGTTCAACAGCCTTGTCAAGAACGGCCTCCAACCCCTTCAAAATGGATCATCGTATTAGAGAACTAATGAAATATATAACCGTTCAGATTGTCCTGATGGAAGGATTAAAAAGTATCCAGTCCAATTTCACTACCTTAATATCCGCTCCGCCTGCAAGATTCTGAAGCTCTTCAACAGATGTTGGAGATGCTTCTGAAGCCCGGTTCATGGACAACGCATCTCCAAGAGTTGTTTTTTCCTCATCCTGCTTGTCAGTGGATATTTCTCCATTTTCTGAGTCCTCCTTTGTGCTAGACGGAGGTGCATCTTTAACTGCAGAACTTGCAGGTGGTACAGAAGCCTGAGACACATAGAAAGAAAGATCAGCACCAAGAAAAACCTTCAATGAGCCATTTTTCTTTTATGTGATGCTAATATAAGTTCAGGGGGGGGGGGGGGTGAAGTTGCCTGCTCGGACTCCATCCTCCTGAATACAATGCTGATCATCTGTGTTAACATGGCTTTTGAGGTAGCCTGGTTCACAGGGCTCTTGCTGAAATACCAGCAAAAAGTTTAAGCATGTATCAGAATCATAATACAGCAAACATGAAAATGTAATATACTCCCTCCATTCCAGAATATAAGGTGCATCAATTTTCGTGCAAGTCAAACTTATGTGTATTTGACCAAGATTATAGAATAAAATATCGACATCTACAATACAAAATAAATAAAATATGAAAATACTTTCGTGATGGATATGATGATTCAAATTTGGTACTATAGATGTCGATATTTTTTCTAAAAACTCGGTCAAACATGCACATGTTTGACTTTTGAAAAAACTAATACACCTTATATTTTGGAATGGAGGGGGTAACAATTACTACCTCTGTACACTAATATAAGACATTTTTGCAGTTCAATTTGAACTGCAAAAACGTCTTACATTAGTTTACAGAGAGAGTACCTGTTAAGAGTGCTAAAAAAATACCTGTTGAGAGCAATGTTATAGCATACCCTAATCACTCCAAGCAATGGTTCTCCATGTACTGCATTACAATGAAAAGTGTCAAACTAAGCATTCTCTACAGCATTTCACATGAATTTTACATATGGAAAGCCAGCTGCAAGCAGCAATACTTACACCCCCTCACTGACTATGATGAGGTAATAATTGAATACCAACTTTGAACTTGTTTGCCTAGAGGCTTTCTACAAAGATAACTACAGGTATGTTTTTAATTTACCACAGAAAATACATGGCAGCAAACAAGTATGCAATATCAGATATAAATTTTGGGGTTAGCTGTACACAAAGTTAAGCTTCATGTCAGATCAGAGTTAAGAACATAGAGCTTCAGGAGGGGGCATGGTCAACACGCCAAGACGGCACTAATAATCTACACTTTTTCCCATACCATGCTATCATAGCTTAGTGATCCTATCCGAACAGCCGCATTAGCTTCTAACTTGCATAATAAGCACAATGTTAATAGATGTAAAAAATGAGCTTAGCATGACTGGAAAGTTACCTCTAAACCTATTTGAAGCAACAGCATTGAGGAGAACTTTCAAGACCTGGAGAACAGTACTGCAACACACGTGTTAACTCATGTCAGTACATGTGCATAATTGTGACCTAACATGATATGAACTTAGATGTAATGCATACCTGTCAGAGGAGGTGTTATCAACACACCCACATACCATGTTCAGGATGTCAGTAAATAGTGGGGAATTTTTACCCTCTTCTAGACCAGGATCACCCTCCAGATGGTCATAAGCAACAAGTTTCTGGTAATTAAAATGGAAACAGCTCAATCAGAAAAGGTTGTCCAGCAAGTCTCATGTGATATTGCAATGTAAATAGGAAAGGTTACACATGTTTCAAATGTGGCAAAAAAACATATTAGAGTGATTCTTGAGTATAGCTGCGCGCGTAGCGGCAATTGGGGTATTCATTTAGAATGCTGCACAAGCAGAATGATAAACACACTTGTCTATATCCCTTGCAGTGTAGCATATCGTGAGCTAGCAAACACAACGGAAGGTCGTAAATGGATACCATATGGACAAGATATGGTATACACCATATACGTATATGTGATAGCTGTGGACTCATATTCAGATTTACCAACATAAACAAATGGACTGCCAAATAAACAAAACTATACCAAGATAACAAGTGTAGAACTGAAGTAAGCATCTTCATTTGCCTGTTTTGTGGTCTTTTTCTAACTGAAAGTTTTGTTGTCTTCTCAAGATAACACTTTGTTAAGTTTGTAAACTAAAACCTTTCAGCTATTAATCAATTTGGTACTCCCTCTGTAAAGAAATATATTACAGAGGGAGCTGTCTATGCACACGCATTGATTTTACTCTCCGACTCCAAGTTTGGTCCAACATCCAGTACATACATGATGATAGTCTTATGTTAGATGTCGGTCAGAACTGTATGCTGGTCAAAAGAGTATACAGCCTGTTTACATCCCGAATCCAGATGGCCAAATGCAAGGGGTTGTGTAATGCTTCCAGAGATATGGAATGAGCAACGGTCTAATACACCATCTATCACCACATTAGCAAATAAAGTATCCCCTACACAGCGCATCGCCACCCTAAGGACCAATGCCTTTCACGGGGGCTTACTGCTGTAGTGAAAGGTCAATTCAAGTTTGCTACCGTAGTGAACGATCACTCTTGCTGCACCACATTTGCAGCGTCAACGGTGGTGAACCACAATGTAACCCGTTTTCCGGTTTGCAAGCCTCCGGCAGGTGAACAGGTAGCAACGAGCAGGAAAAGGAGACAGCCATTACATGGAGGCAGTCGAGCGCCGGCTCGACGAGCTTGATGTGCTTTGTCTCGAAGGCGAGGCGCAGCGGCTGCAGCACCAGCTCGGCCTGGGTTCCCTCCAGCACGCGCCCGGCCGAGGCCAGCACCTGCGTGACAGGCACCGGCGCGCCGTCCTCCTGCTGCTCCTGGGCCGCCACCCCCTTGATGGCATCTGCGACAGACACGCAAACCAGAGCTTAGTCGATCACCGATCGGGCGCGCGCGCGGCGCAGCTGCGGGATCCCAATGCGCGGGGGGGGGGGGGGGGGGGCGGGGGGCGTGGACGCACCGAGGTAGGACTGGATGGATTGCTGGAGCGCGGCGAACTTGCCGCGGTTGGCGGCGCACTCCTTGAGCATGGCCTCGAAGGCCCGGGTGACGAAGCCTCCCGCGGCGCCCGCCATGGCCGCGGCGGATCTCCCTCCTCCTCCTCCTCCGGGTCGCGGCGGGGCGAGTGGGGAGGAAATGGAGTGGTTAGATCCGAGGAGAGGGAGGGGACGCGAGATCTGGAGAGAGAGAGGGAGGAGGGGGGTTTGGATCTGGGCGCCTCACTCGTCGACCTGTTTTGCCTCGCTCGATCGCGGGTTTCAACGGATCGCCACGACCATTTGCCAAATTTTCTTTCACGGCAATATACTTTGCCTTGCCACGACCTCCCACGCAGTCGCAGACTGCCTGCACAGAAGATTCGGTGCGTGTGCGCAAAGGTTTGGCCCCGACGGGAGAACACGTCGACAAACGATGGTTTATTTTGGGTTCTCAATAGAAAACGACGGTTTATTTTGTTATAATCACCTCATCAAACATTTGCAGTTTTGCACTGTACATACTCTGCATCTCCCTAGCTGAGCAGAGCCCACATATAAAGCCATGTTGCATTTACTTACGCCTCGGTGTTCGATCTTAGGCTCGTTTATGTAGTACTCCATCAAAAATGGTTTTGGAGCTCCGCCTCCATGGATGCTGGGTTTTGGAAAATTCAAAATTCAACAAAAATCATATTTTTATATTTCAAAAAGTCTAAAAAAATACAGACATACATGGAGGCATGACATGTGGTCCCGATCAAGGAGAAGAAGGAGCCAAAGAGGAGGGAAGGTCTGCGCATCTGAGATCCTTCGGAGGCCAGATCCGAAGACACCCATTCCTCCTCCATCCGCGAGGAGGAAGAGGAGGACGATGGGGAAGAATTACCTTCTCCAAAAAGGAAAAGGACGGCATGCAAAGATGCCGAGGGGGATGACCCTCCTCGGGCCCGCAAAAGGCGTCGAAAGGCCTCTCGCAGACCAGCCCGGTTAGCCGTCCACCCTTGCCAAGGTTGTGCTCTCTGACTCTTCAGAGGACGACCTCCCGCGACCGCGTAGGGAAAAGTCGTTGTCGAGGAGGTACGTAGCTTGATACACTTTGCACAACATGTTTTCCCATATTTGTCCTTGACTCGTGACCAACCACCTGCTTTTGCAGCCCGCAGTGCGTCTTTCTTGGTGACGGGTCTTCAGAGCACGAGCTCCCTCCCGCCTGAAAATGGCGGAGAGCAGAACCACCGAGCACACCCCTCCATCCCCTGCCCATGATGGGCTAGGGGAGGTGTCATCGCACCAGGCCCCTTCCGCTGCCAACACGGAGGGCGACAATGGTGCTACTACGGTCGAGGTCCAAGCCTCGGTTGCCGATGACCAAAGGGAAGGCATCCCTTTGGTCAAATAAGGAGACGAGATCAGACGACCCAAGTCCTCGGCCCCGACTGCCCCGAAGCCATCACAACAGTCGGTGACCTCCATCCCCACCTCTACGGGGTGATGCGGAGCATCCTATGGACATCACCATGTTCACCTTCATTGCACCTCGAGCCCCAAGTGGACCTACCGGACTTAAGGTGAACTCGCTCCTCTTCAAGATTTACATGAATATCCATAGGACTTGGTTACTACCTCACTATGGATCATTGTGCATCACTAGGTACGAGGACGACCGCCACCAAGCAGTTGGGGAGCATCCCGGAGGCCAAGGAGAAGGACCCCAAGGCCACAAGGAGGAAGAAGGAGGGCAACAAGATCAACTCTGCACCTCCCAGGCGACCCCGTGCCCACGGGCCTCTAAGACCCCGTGCGCACGGACTACACAGGAAGCTGGCGCTGGAGCACCCCGTGCGCACGGACTACACAGGAAGCTAGCGCTGGAGCACCCCGTGTGCACGGGCCCAACTTACCCCGTGCGCACGGGCCCTACAGGATGGACGGTTGTGATTGCTGTTTGGGCCTCCTCTTCATCCACCTCGTCCCTCACCTCTAGCCACCTATATATTCCATACCTAGACCAATTATTAGGGATAGCAAAGTATATGAGATGATTATGTGAACTTTGCTCCTTGTACCCACTCCTCTAGGAGATCATGTCCTCCTAAGGGAGAAGATACACTTGTGGATATCAAGACCCCCACATGTGGGAAGGATCCCCATCATAGGATCATCAAGACCTCTCTCCTCATAGGATTGGGATGAACTAGTATCTTGTATCTTTCCTTTGTTGTTCCTGAATCGTTGTGACCTCTTGTATGTTCTTGGATCTAGCATATGTGTGATTGGATCTAGTCAATTGAGTGTTTCCTCTTGTTTTATCTCTTGTGTTCTTCTTGTTCTTGGGGATTCCCCCTCCAATTCGTGAAAGATCCCCACTTAGGATTCCACCCTACAACATCTTGGTATTATGAGCAAGGTTGATCACGAAATTGGAGCCCCCCCCCCTCTTTGTTTTCTAGCCTAGTTTTGTTGATTTTGTCCCAATTTCGAAAATTCCCCACCAAAAATAGCCCAATTTTTTTGTGATTTGTTGGTTTGATGAGGTTTTGTTGGATTTGATCCATGGATTTGCTTGGTTTCAAGTGGATCTAGCTTTCCTCCACCTTCCCCTACCTTCCATCCTTCGATTTTGACCTCAGATTCGAGATTACCCACGGATCCGGAGCAGTTCGTCCGCTCGCAGAGCACCCCATGCACACGGGCTTCACAGACCCCGTGCGCACGACCCCTCCAGTGCACTTCCGCCGCTGCCCCTTCGTCCCCCCACCCTCCCATACCACCCCCATACCCCCAGCTAAACCCTAGCAACGAAATCCATCCATTTGGAGCCCAGATCGAGAAGAAATCCGCCAAACCCGCATGTCCCAGGTGACCTCGTGCCTTCGGTGTGTGTACAGTGCGCACGGGACCCCGTGCCCACGGGCCCTAGACCCCGTGCGCACGACCCCCCCTACAGCAGCCGCGTGCACTTCACCATTTCGGCCATAACTTCCACATCCGGAGTCCGATTTTCGCATTCTTTAGCTCGTTGAGTAGCTATTGATATCCCTCATCCACCTAGATAGGTTACATCACCATTTGAATCCATCAAAATTTTGACATTTTGGCATCTTTGCCTAGGCCCTCCACCATGTCATCCGCAAAACCACCATAGCCTTCCGCAACCTAACCCTTTTTGCTCCATATAGCTTTTGTGGTTGTTTGAGTGGTGACTTGAGTATCCTAAGGTGTTTCGGCTACTTAGGGATGGTTGCTTCTTCGTCAACCACCACCACCACTTCTGCATTACCATCTCCGCTTCCACCATTTGACATTTTCCGCATGAGATTTTGAGTTTGAGGTTTTTACCATTTCCTAAGGTGTTTCAACTACTTAGGGACGAGTCTACATCATCTTGGTATCTATATCAAGACCACCGCCACTCATCATCGCCACGAGGTCGTCATCGACATCGACCACTTCACCATTTTGACAACCTAACCGTAAACAAGAATGATAACCTCTATATCATCTTGGTATCGTGGTATCCCATCATTGTACATTCTTGCCATTACATTGTCAACCCCTTAGCCCATTTTGCGTCACTTGCCTATCGAGACTAGCCATTTGAGTATTGTCGGCAACGTTACTTGTGCACATTAGTGATTCGTACCTTCCATTGCATACATACCATATCATATTGGTATCATCTTGGCATCATATCATCTCTTGTGTCACAAGATTGTTCTCGCATATACAAAGTCGCTATCTTGGTTTGTGCATTTCGCATAGTGGCCTTATCAAGAAAAAAAGAATAAGCTTTTAAGCAAAAAGAGAGCAAAGAAGCTTGTAAGCAAGAGCCATAGCATCGCCACATTGCATACCATACTACCATATTGATCATCTTGGATCATCGTATGCGAAACACCGGAACATCATACACATAGCATACTTGGGATAGAAAGCTCATACATTTTGCTTCTTATAGGTTGTGCACAAGTGTCGTATCCGCCTATTGAGCAATCGTGCTACCGTCTCTCTTGAGTTGTGCAACATGAGCGTTTTTCGTGGATTCCACATTTTGTGCTCATTCCTTGGTTGCATGACCCCATTTATCTATCCGTGTGTGTGTTTCCGTGTGCCACATATTGCTATTGGTCTACTTGTTTCACTTGCGAATTTGTGAATCTTTTCCAACATTATTGACTCTTGCTAACATTTTTGCATCAAATTTTTGTGCCACTATCCTCACCGACCTCCACCATAAGCCTTACTTGTGTAGGTGTGAGAATTGACAGGATCCGGTACCAATTGTGCTATTTCCTTGTTACATTATTGAGTGATCATTGATCCATCTTCAACATTGGATAAGGTACATTGGTCTAGTTCTTTCATTTCTTCCACTCACATTTGCTCGAGTCTTGTGATGGATAGGCAAGGCATTTCATCTCCGGTCTTCCACGACAATGACGGCGCGAACAACTACATCACCAAAACGCCCATCTTCGGACTACAACGAGCAATGCGAAGCATTGAGTGACTCACCGTCGACATTCACCAACGTGAATCACGGACAAGGGACTACATCGACACCAAGTTGGACGCACAATTGGATGACATCCGACACGTGTGGGCCAACTACAAGTCTTCTTCCTCTTCGTCATCTTCACGGCGGAGACGCTCAAGTCGCAAGTCTTCGTTACGGCCACGCGATGCAAGTACCACGCGGCACCGTCATCATCTTCGAGGCGACCGCCAAGACCATGAAGAGCGACCTTCGGGACGAGAGTTGGCTTCTCTGCCACCCCCGTGCACACGGGACCCCGTGCCCACGGCCTCCTGCACCCCCGTGCGCACGGGCTCTACAGAATAGCACCAACGACCCCAAGGTTGCGGCTTCAACAACAATTTTGGCATCTTCGCCAAGTGACGTCAAGGCATCTTCGCCTTTGGATGTATGGCATCTCCGCGTACTTCCCACGAGTACGCCTACTTCAACATCATCAAGTCCAAGGCGATCACCTACGAGCGAGGGCGACCCTTCCTTCTTCGGAAGCCCCTCAAGGGAGATTGTTGAGCATGGGATTTTCCCTTCGACCATGGCGACAAATGATGACTTGAGTGACTTGTGCCACCATATTGAGAGTGAGAGTGACTTCACCACTAGCCCCATATATGACGAGTTGCCACAACTCCCATGTGAGGAGAGCCACAACCCCCACCACTTGAGTGAGATGAGTGACTCCACCATATGTGAGTTTGAGTACACCTACCTTGAGGGAGTGAGTGAACCACCACATAGAGAGAGAGTGAGATAGTTGATAGGTCAGGTGAGGCCACTTTCAACTCTAACGACTTGACCTCTACCTCTATTGTGTCTTCTCATTTGGTGCTAGGTCCCATTTATGATGATGCGTCGATCCTCGACGACTTCGTCATTCCTATGGACAAGATGATGGCCATGGTGGAATACGATGCACCCCCCACATGGTTCCATCATGATGAAGATGACCATGACTCGGTCTTCGACACCTCACCTACACCACATGAGCGAAGCTCCAAAGGTAACATAGGTAATGGTGCTTCTCTTGTCCCACTAGTGGACTATCTTGCAAATGATTGCTTGCATGATGATGATCACCCTATGGATTCATCACATACTATGTCTTGTTTCGATATGCCACCCATTTATGATGAATATGATGATGAGCATGTTGAATTGCCTACTTGTGATGCTATGCTCCATAGGATACCATGTGAAAATTATTTTGGTCACATCATGTTTGACAATCCTTTGAACTTGTCATATGCTATGAGTGAGATATCCCATATTGCATCATTTCAATCTCAACATGGTAACTATGCTTGCCCCATTAAAATAAATCCTATTTGCACATATGCCATAGATGACGAGATGATGGTCATTGGCTTTTTATTCTCTTGCGATGATATTGCTATGCTTCCTTTGCAAAATTTGTGCAATTCATCTCATATGCCATGCCATGAAAATTATTGTGTTTCACATGATTACATCCCTTATGTGCACCACATGCATACCATTCCTCACAATGCTCTAGATATTGCGAATGATGCATTACATCCTTTGAGTCTCCATTATGCTATACATAACAATAAACCTCTCATGATGGATGACATGTTTCTATATCATGCAACTCATTTATTTGAGCATTGAATATTTTGTGCTAACCAACACAAGCACGTGCGCGTCATGATGGATGATGTGTACATCTACCACGCACACACAATTTTCCCTTTGTTTTTGTTGTGTGTAGGTACTCATGTATACTCGTCAACCTCTCAATCCCAAGAGTTGATGAAATGAGCTCTTAAGAGCAACGACGATTTGGGATCCCGTGGATTGTCCTTCCTACCATTCTCTTCGCGCAACCACTACACGCATCTCTTCTACTTGGCTCTCACAAGGCTATGGCTATATATCACTTGTTACTTTATGACCATTGTATCTTGTTCACTTTGCATGCTATGCCTCTTTACATGATTTTTCCATGTAATTGTGACCCTTGCTTGCATCTACCCATGATTGATCCTTGTTGCTATTGCCATGTTTATCATGTGCCTCATGCTATTGTTGATTCTTGTGTTGGGAGAGTCATGATGTTCCATTGCTATTTACCTAGGACTTCTTGCCAATACAATGATGATATCCTCCTCATATCTTGCTATCATGCTTGCGCCATGTCATGTGAATTATTCATGCCCACTATTTGTACACATGACATGCTTGCCATGATTCCTTCTAGTATGTTGCATCTTCGCACTACTAGCTTGCACTACTTGATCACTATGATTGCCTCGCACATGATGAACAATTGCTCTTTCTATTGTGTTGAGTGCCACTCTATATTCACTACACCCCGTGCACATTATGCTTGGATTGTCTTGCACTTGCCCCGTGTGTTTAGACATCTCATTATTTTTGGTGTTGTGAATGCTTCATATGCATACCATAGACCATTTGTTGAGCGCCTTATGCATGCTTTCTATGAGTTTGAGGTAGATGCTTATTCTCTTAACACACATATTTGCATCGCTACCTCAGATTTACATGCTTGTTTCCATGATGTCCTTGATTTCGCTCAATTTATGTGCCTTCATGCCATGTCACAATCCTTTGTTACACCATATGCTATGCGTGATGACAACACTTGTTGGGTGAATCACCTCTCGAATGCTTGGTTTTGCTCTAATGCCAACCACATTTGCTTTTCCATGTGCTTGTTATCTTTGCTCCTTTTGAAGGAATTTCAAGAGGGTGCGACATTGGAGAGTGCCCATTTCAAGCTACAAGAGGACGAATGCTTGGTGATCGTCAACTTATACACAGCGACATCATCTCTTTCCCATGGTGATATGGTTTATGATCCGAGGTCGGATCTTTCCCAAGGGGGAGGGGATGATGCGGAGCATCCAATAGACATCACCATGTTCACCTTCATTGCACCTCAAGCCCCAAGTGGACCTACCAGACTTAAGGTGAACTCGCTCCTCTTCAAGATTTACATGAATGTCCATAGGACTTGGTTGCTCCCTCACCATGGATCATTGTGCATCACTAGGTACAAGGACGACCACCACCAAGCAGTTGGGGAGCATCCCGGAGGCCAAGGAGAAGGACCCTAAGGCCACAAGGAGGAAGAAGGAGTGCAACAAGATCAACTCTGCACCTCCCAGGCGACCCCGTGCCCACGGGCCTCTAAGACCCTGTGCGCACGGACTACACAGGAAGCTGGCGCTGGAGCACCCCGTGCGCACGGGCTTGTACCGTGCCCACGGGACCCCCGTGCGCACGGGCCCAACTTACCCCGTGCACACGGGATGGACGGTTGTGATTGCTGTTTGGGCCTCCTCTTCATCCACCTCGTCCCTCACCTCCAGCCACCTATATATTCTGTACCTAGACCATTTGTTAGGGATAGCAAAGTATATGAGATGATTATGTGAGCTTTGCTCCTTGTACCCACTCCTCTAGGAGATCATGTCCTCCTAAGGGAGAAGATCCACTTGTGGATATCAAGACCCCCACATGTGGGAAGGATCCCCATCATAGGATCATCAGAACCTCTCTCCTCATAGGATTGGAATGAACTAGTATCTTGTATCTTTCCTTTGTTGTTCCTGAATCATTGTGACCTTTTATATGTTCTTGGATCTAGCATATGTGTGATTGGATCTAGTCAATTGAGTGTTTCCTCTTGCGTTCTTCTTGTTCTTGGGGATTCCCCCTCCAATTCGTGAAAGATCCCCACTTAGGGTTCCACCCTACAACACCGGGGGTGGAGCCGAGGTGACTCCGCCTACCCCTTCTGCTCAAGGGCATGTCTTCATGGGGTGGCCCGAGGAGATGAAGGTAGCTTTGACAAGCTCATCCATCATTATGGAGCACCGTGCCCTTCTTGGCATGGCGCTGAACAACCACCGGTCCGCAGAGACCAGAATCAGAGAGGCCTTCAAAGGCCTTTTTAAAAGTTTTGAGGTACGTCTTATATACCCTATTTATCATTTAGTAATTCATCAGTATTTAGTTGACACCCAGCCTACCCAGTAACCCTTGACGGACGTATCTGGAAAGAGTTGTCCAAAGACTATAGAAAGATTAATTGTCGATGTGTAGTAGCCCCCGAGCCCCAAGTTAGTTTTAATAAACTAAATTGGGGGTCATTTGTGTATATCATAGAGCGAATATACAATAGCCCTCGAGACTATGCGTGTGCGAGGACGCATTACCCCGGTATCAATGCGACAGAAGTGGCTTCAGCCCCCCTCCCCCGTAGGGAAGAACTAGGCTCCCGAGAAGTACATGGCCGAGGTGTTGGAAGGTGCTTGGACCACCGAGACTCAATGTAGCAAGAATGACTTGATATACTAGATGTCTCCTTGGGATGCCGAGGTTTAACTATGTAAAAAAGGCAAGCTTTTTATTTTGAAATGTTAGCTCTATCATCTGACTTGTTTATTTTGACTCCTGTGCGACCATTTTGAATACTGAAAGTGGCCAGTAGTTGGCTTCCGCCCCCTTGCATATAATACAAGGGGTGTTTCTGCAACATTTGAACCCTTAGCCGACATCTCGGTGCCCAAAGGTGGTACATGTTGGTAGAAACTAGGCAATCAGACTATTTAGGCTTTATAAATTTCACTTAGTCATAGGAGCTTGATTGTAGGGGCGAGTGACTATCCGGTCTTTGAAGTGGTCGGTCATGCCAAGGTCAAGCCATCAATCACTTCAGTTCATTTGACAATATCCCATCGTTTAACACGGATAACCTCTATCGATCTTTAGTTTGACACAGTCATTGGATTGCTGACCAGATTACGCCTATATGACAGTCAATTTTTGGTTTTCTCCATTGAGGCACTTGACCATTCGAGGTGGAGGCGCAATTGAAGGAAATATTATATCATGATAAATGTTTATTATTTAGGCTAGAATTGTAATAACCGGAAACTTAGTACATGTGTGAATACATGGACAAAACAGAGTGTCCCTAGTATGCCTCTACTTGAATAGCTCGTTAATCAAAGATGGTTAAGTTTCCTATCCATAGACATGTGTTGTCATTTGATGAACGGGATCACATCATTAGAGAATGATGTGATGGACAAGACCCATTCGTTAGCTTAGCATAATGATCATTTAGTTTTATTGCTATTGCTTTCATCATGACTTATACATGTTCCTCTAACTATGAGATTATGCAACTCCCGAATACCGGAGGAACACTTTGTGTGCTATCAAATGTCGCAATGTAACTAGGTGATTATAAAGATGATCTACAGGTGTCTCCGATGGTGTTTGTTGAGTTGGAATAGATCGAGATTAGGATTTGTCACTCCGTGTATCGGAGAGGTATCTCTGGGCCCTCTCAGTAATGCACATCACTATAAGCCTTGCAAGAAATGTGACTAATGAGTTAGTCACGGGATGATGCATTACGGAACGAGTAAAGAGACTTGCCGGTAACGAGATTGAACTAGGTATGATGATACCGAAGATCGAATCCCGGGTAAGTAACATACCGATGACAAAGGGAATAACGTATGTTGTTATGTGTTTTGACTGATAAAGATCTTCGTACAATATGTAGGAGCCAATATGAGCATCTAGGTTCCGCTATTGGTTATTGACCGGAGATGTGTCTCGGTCATGTCTACATAGTTCTCGAACCCGTAGGGTCCGCACGCTTAACGTTCAATGACGATCCGTATTATGAGTTATGTGATTTGATGACCGAAGTTTGTTCGGATTTCCAAATGAGATCACGGACATTCAAGGAGTCTTAAAATGGTCGAGAGGTAAAGATCGATATATTTGAAGGCTATATTCGGACATCGGAATGGTTTCGAGTGATTCAGGTATTTTTCGGAGTACTAAAGAGTTACGAGAATTCATCGGGGGAAGTTAATGGGCCTTATTGGGCTTTAGTGGAGAAAGGGAAGAAGGGCCACGAGGTGGCGCACGCCTCACCCCTGCCGAAACCGAATTGGACAAGGGGTGGGGGTGCGGCCCCCCTTTCCTTCTCCCTTTCCCTCCTTTCCTTCTTTCCTACTCCGAAAATGAAAGGGAATCCTACTAGGACTTGGGCAGAGGGAACCCCAAAGGCACTCCAAGATTTGTCTTAGCCGTGTGCGGTGCCCCCGTCCACAGTTACACACCTCAGTCATATCGTCGTAGTGCTTAGGCGAAGCCCTGCACCGTCACCGCGCCATCATGCTGATGGAACTTTCCCTTGTCCTCAACTGGATCAAGAGCTCGAGGGACGTCATCATGTTGAACGTGTGCTGAACACGGAGGTGTCGTACGTTCGGTACTTGGATCGGTTGGATCATGAAGACGTTCGACTACATCAACCGCGTTACTAAACGCTTCCTCTTTCAGTCTATGAGGGTATGTGAACACACTCTCCCCATCTTGTTGCTATGCATCTCCTAGATAGATCTTGCGTGATCGTAGGAAAATTTTGAAATACTGTGTTCCCCAACAGTGGCATCCGAGCCAGGTCTATGCGTAGATGTTATATGCACGAGTAGAACACAAAGAGTTGTGGGCGATAATAGTCATACTACTTACCACCAACGTCTTACTTTGATTCGGCGGTATTGTTGGATGAAGCGGCCTGGACCGACATTACATGACTGCGTTCATGAGACTGTTTCTACCGACATGCTTCGCACACAGGTGGCTAGCGGGTGTTAGTTTCTCCAACTTTAGTTGACTCAAGTTTGACTACGGCCGGTCCTTGTTGAAGGTTAAAATAGCATACTTGACGGAAAAATCATTGTGGTTTTGATGCGTAGGTAAGAACGGTTCTTGCTAGAAGCCCGTAACAGCCACGTAAAACTTGCAACAACAAAGTAGAGGACGTCTAACTTGTTTTTGCAGGGCATGTTGTGATGTGATATGGTCAAGACGTGATGAGATATAAATTGTTGTATGAGATGATCATGTTTTGTTAAATTTATCGGCAACTGGCAGGAGCCTTATGGTTGTCTCTTTATTGCATAAGATGCACGCGCCATATAATTGCTTTACTTTATCGCTATGCGATAGCAATAGTTGGTGAGACGACCATGTGACGACACGTTGATAACAGATCAAGATGATGGAGATCATGGTGTCATGCCAGTGACGATGGAGATCATGACAATACTTTGGAGATGGAGATCAAAGGCACAAGATGATAATGACCATATCATGCCACATATTTTGATTTCATGTGATGTTTATCTTTTATGCATCTTATTTTGCTTAGTACGACGGTAGCATTATGAGATGATCCCTTAGTAAAATTTCAAGGTATAAGTGTTCTCCCTGAGTATGCACCGTTGCGACAGTTTGTTGTGCCAAGACACCACGTGATGATCGGGTGTGATAAGCTCTACGTTCACATACAAAGAGTGCAAGCCAGTTTTGCACATGCAGAATACTCGGGTTAAACTTGACGAGCCTAGCATATGCAGATATGGCCTCGGAACACTGGAGACCGAAAGGTCGAACGTGAATCATATAGTAGATATGATCAACATAGAGATGTTCACCATTGAAGACTACTCCATCTCACGTGATGATCGAACATGGTTTAGTTGATATGGATCATGTGATCATTTAGATGACTCGAGGGATGTCTATCTAAGTGGGAGTTCTTAAGTAATATGATTAACTGAACTTTAATTTATGATGAACTTAGTCCTGATAGTTTTTGCAAATTATGTTGTAGATCAATAGCTCGCTTTATAACTCCCCATTTATTTTTTATATATTCCTAGAGAAAAATAAGTTGAAATATGATAGTAGCAATGATGTAGACTGGATCCCTGATCTGAGGATTATCCTCATTGCTGCACAGAAGAATTATGTCCCTGATGCACCGCTAGGTGACAAACCTATTGCAGGAGCAAATGCAGACACTATGAACGTTTGGCAAGCTCAGTATGATGACTACTTGATAGTTTAGTGCGCCATGCTTTACGCTTAGAACTGGGACTTCAAAAACATTTTGAATGCCACGGAGCATATAAGATGTTCCAAGAGCTGAAATTGATATTTCAGACTCATGCCCGAGTCGAGAGGTATGAGACCTCTGACAAGTACTTTGCCTACAAGATGGAGGAGAATAGCTCAACGAGTGAGCATGTGCTCATAATGTCCGAGTACTACAACCGCTTGAAACAAGTGGGAGTTAATCTTCCAAGATAGTGATTGACAGAGTTCTCTAGTCACTATCACCAAGTTACTAGAACTTCGTGATGAACTATAATATGCAAGGGATGGAAAAGATAATTCCCGAGCTCTTCGCAATGCTAAAGGCTGCAGAGGTAGAACTCAAAAAAGGAGCATCAAGTGTTGATGGTTAACAAGACCACTAGTTTCAAGAAAAAAGGCAAAGGTAAGAAGGGGAACTTCAAGAAGAATAGCAAGCAAGTTGCTACTGCCAAGAAGAAGCCCAAGTCTGGACCTAAGCCTGAAACTGAGTGCTTCTACTGCAAAGGGACTGGTCACTGGAAGCGGAACTTCCCCAAATACTTGGCGGATAAGAAGGATGGCAAAGTGAACAAAAGTATATATGATATACATGTTATTGATGTGTACTTTACTAGTGTTCATAGTAGCCCCTGGGTATTTGATATTGGTTCAGTTGCTATGATTAGTAACTTGAAACATGAGTTACAAAATGAACAAAAGACTAGTTGAGGGCAAGGTGACGATGTGTGTTGGAACTGATTCCAAGGTTGATAAGATCACCATCGCACACTCCATTTACCTTCAGGATTAGTGTTGAACCTAAAATAAATGTTATTTGGTGTTTGCGTTGAGCATAATATGACCGGATCATGTTTATTGCAATACGGTTATTCATTTAAGTCAAAGAATAATTGTTATTCTATTTACATGAATAAAACCTTCTATGGTCATACACCCAAGGTGAATGGTTTATTGAATTCCGATCGTAGTGATACACATATTCATAATATTGATGCCAAAATATGCAAAGTTGGTAATGATAGTGCACCATATTTGTGGCACTACCGTTTAGGTCATATTGGTGTAAAGCGCATGAAGAAACTCCACGCGGATGGACTTTTGGAATCACTTTATTATGAATCATTTGATGCTTGCGAACCATGCCTCATGGGCAAGATGACTAAGACTCTGTTCTCCGGAACAATGGAGCAAGCCACTGACTTATTGGAAATAATACATACCAATGTATGCGATCCAATGAGTGTTGAGGCTCGCGGCTGGTATCGTTATTTTCTGACCTTCACAGATGATTTGAGCAGATATGGGTACATCTACTTGATGAAACACAAGTCTGAAACATTTGAAAGGTTTAAAGAATTTCAGAGTGAAGTTGAGAATCATCATAACAAGAAAATAAAGTTTCTACGATCTGATTGCGAAGGCGAATATTTGAGTTACGAGTTTGGCCTTCATTTAATACAATGTGGAATAGTTTCACAACTCACGCCACCTGGAACACCATAGCGTAATGGTGTGTCTGAACATCATAACCGTACTTTATTAGATATGGTGCGATCTATGATGTCTCTTACCGATTTACCACTATAGTTTTGGGGTTATGCATTAGAGACAGCTGCATTCACGTTAAATAAGGCACCATCTAAATCCGTTGAGACGACACTGTATGAACTGTTGTTTGGCAAGAAACCTAAGCTGCCATTCAAAGTTTGGGGCTGCGATGCTTATGTGAAAAGGCTTCAACCTGATAAGCTCGAACCCAAATCGGAGAAATACGTCTTCATAGGATACCCAAAGGAAACTATTGGGTACACCTTCCATCACAGATCCGAAGGCAAGATATCCGTTGCTAAGAATGAATCCTCTAGAGAAGGAGTTTCTCTCGGAAGAAGTGAGTGGGAGGAAAGTAGAACTTGATGAGTTAATTGTACCTTCTCCCGAATTGGAAAGTAGTTCATCACAGAAATTAGTTCTAGTGATTCCTACACCAATTAGTGAGGAAGCTAATGTGATGATCATGAAACTTCAAATCAAGTTACTACCGAACCTCGTAGGTCAACTAGAGTACGGTCCGTACCAGAGTGGTACGGTAATCCTATCTGGAAGTCATGCTACTAGACCATGACGAACCTACGAACTATGAGGAAGCGATGATGAGCCCAGATTTCTCAAAATGGCTTGAGGCCATGAAATCTGAGATGTGATCCATGTATGAGAACAAAGTATGGACTTTGGTTGACTTGCCCAATGACCGACAAGCCATTAAGAATAAATGGATCTTCAAGAGGAAGACGGACGATGATGGTACTTTTACTATCTACAAAGCTCGAATTGTCGCAAAAGGGTTTTCGACAAGTTCAAGGTGTTGACTACGATGAGATTTTCTCACTCGTATCGATGCTTAAGTCTGTCCGAATCATGTTTACAATTGCTACATTTTATGAAATCTGGCAAATGGATGTCAAAACTGTATTCCTTAATGGATTTATTAAAAAAGAGTTGTATATGATGCAACCAGAAGGTTTTGTCAATCCTAAAGGTGCTAACAAAATGTGCAAGCTCCAGTGATCCATCTATGTACTGGTGCAAGCATCTCGGAGTTGGAATATACGCTTTGATGAGTCGATCAAAGCATATAGTTTTATACAGACTTGCGGTGAAGCCTGTATTTACAAGAAAGTGAGTGGGAGCACTACAACCTTTCTGATAAGTATATGTGAATGACATATTGTTGATCGGAAATGATGTAGAATTTTCTGGAAAGCATAAAGGAGTGTTTGAAAGGAGTTTTTCAAAGAAAGACCTCGGTGAAGCTACTTACATATTGGGCATCAAGATCTATAGCGATAGATCAAGACGCTTGATAAGATTTTTCAATGTGTATATATATACCTTGACAAGATTTTGAAGTAGTTCAAAATGGATCAGTCAAAGAAGGAGTTCTTGCCTGTATTGCAAGGTGTAAAGTTGAGTAAGACTCAAAATACGACCACGACAGAAAATATAAAGAGAATGAAAGTCATTCCCTATGCCTCAGCCATAGGTTCTATAAAGTATGCTATGCTATGTACCAAACCTAGTGTGTACCTTGCCATGAGTTTGGCAAGGGGGTACGATATTGATCTAGGAGTGGATCACTGGACAACAGTCAAAATTATCCTTATTAGACTAAGGAGATATTTCTCGGTTAGGGAGGTGATAAATAGTTCGTCGTAAAGAGTTACGTCGATGCAAGCTTTTACACCGATCCGGATGACTCTGAGTCTCAATCTGGATACATATTGAAAGTGGGAGCAATGTGACGCCCCAAGACCGGAGCTTCAGGTGCCTTCCATGTTTTCTGGGTTTCGTCGTGTGTTTTGTTTTGCTTGTGGCATTCATCATTGCATCATGTCTTCTTGCACCTCTTCTTCAAAAACTCAACTAAATAAAATGCATAGATCTTTGATCTATTTAAATTGAGCGAAGAGTGACTTCTCTTTATAACTTTATCCTCCTAATATTTAGGGAGCTATTATAGATATTCCATTAACTTGAAATCACCCATAACACAATTGCACTACTCTTCAACTCTTCTTTTATCCGACTCAATGTCATATATATTTCCTTGTCATCTCTCTCGCAAGTCACACCCATGCATCATCACCTCTCACTTCCTTCTTTTTTTCATGTCTTTGCAAGTGATTTTTTCCTCCTCCTTTAATGTTCATTTCCCTAATCTTCTCTGCCTTACACCTCTCTGCCAAGTTTATTCCCATTTGAAGTTGTTTTGGTTAGGTTCAAAAATGCCTCAAGTTTGAATTATATTCAAACTTGTTTTATTTTTCTACCTCTAAAAATGTCCAGGACAGTTTCATAAATTGTAGCACAATTTCAGGACCTTGGGATTATTTTTATATTTCCCAAATTCCTTCCATATGCCCCTGACCTTTTTCATTTCGTTTTCTATTTGAAGAAATTCAAATAGAGGATAAGAAGCAGGGCATTCCAGTAGCAGCAGAGGCCTCGGCCCAGCTCAAACCCTGCGCCAGCTAGCCAACCTCCCACGCCGGCCCGACCTCCCTGGCCCACTCTCTCCTAACCCTAGATGGCCCAAAGCCCAGCTCCTGCACCTCACCCTATCTCCCCCTCGTTCCCTGCCGCCGCCAGCCATTTGCCGATCTAGATCGCCCCGATCGATCTCCCCCTCTCTCCCTCGTTTCCACCTTGTCGACAGGAGAGCGCACGCATCGCTAGGGAGAGACTCCCTCGATCCCCTCCTGCTTCGCCTCGCTCGACCCCAACACCCGCGCCGGTGACCTGCCCTGCCCTGCACCAACTCCGTCTCTCTCTCCTCCCTTGCACCTCTACCAGCGCCAAGACTCCAGCACCACCGAGGCTCCCTGCATCCTGGACAAGACCGGCCGACACCAGTTGTCATCGCCCGCGGGCTCATCTGACCTGCGCGGCCATGGCGTCGCTGACCTCCATGGCTCGCTTGCACCCCATCTCGTCCTCCTCGAGCCGGCAGATCGATGCCCTTCCTCTCCATCGTTCGCCTCCGGCAAGCAGACGCGCCATGGCCTTCCTCCTCCCATGCCCCTTGCTCCGGCCATGGCCATGGCGCCCGTGCCAAGACCAGCGGGCAGCTTCCACGCCCGAGGCCTCCTCCTCGACCTCGCATCCCTCCTCTGCGCCTCCTGCCCGCCGGCAGGGCCTCGTCCCTACCTCCGGATGCGCCAAGCTCGTTGCCGTCCTCGCCCTGCAAGCTCACCACTGCGTCGCTGCCTCGCTGCAGCTGCTTCTTCGCTGTCCCGTTCTGCTGCCTCCCGCGTCCGGTCACCGTTGGTGCCCACGACCAGCGTTGTGCCTCTGCTCGTGGATGCCGCTGCCAGTGTGCGCACCCTGCTGCTACTTCGTCGGCCGCCTCCCTTCGTTGACCACCAAGAACCGAGGCCTATTTTGTTGCTTCGTTTGGATGCGTCAAGTTCCTCTACTAGCCGTGCACGCCTCGGGATTCGCCCGAGTTCCGACGATGCTTTTGTACAACTACGCCGCAGAGACCAAGACCGGCAAGTCCACACGGGAGCCAGGACGACTACTTCCATGATGATGCGAGTACAAGTACCCTCGACGTGTTTTTCGCCAAGTACCGCGACACCAAGATCCCTCGGATCAGTCAAGTTCATCTATGAAAACATGTATGACCGTCGTCGAAACTGCAAAGTACCTCTACGCACGGATATTGCCAAGTACCACGATACCGACGACATCCACTACTACTATCGCCGAGGGTTTCGTCAAGTTCAACTTCTTTGGCTACAAACGGTGATGACCCGAACATCTACGGACGTGTACGACCACCGTTGCCCGAAGAACCGCGGGTCGCAAGCGCCGAGAACAACTACCGTCGTTGTGGATCCGACAAGTTCGCAAGAAGGACAACTTCCCACTACGACCCGTGAACAACTAATTCCACGACGACCGTGTACAACCACCGTCGCGAGAACGTATACTTCCTCTACTTTGCACCGAACCCGGGAACGCTCCGAGAATGCACCCCTTCGAAGGTATAACCGTCGAGACGATGACCCGTGGACCGAATGCATATGTTGTATCAATTCTCGCGTTTGCTCCATGTCGGAGTTGTTCGGTGCACGTTGCCCCTCTTTCGCCTTGCCACCGACATGTGGGAACCCGGTAATCAGGAGCACCCCACCATCCTTGCATGACACGCTCCTGTCACTTCCTTTTGCACCGGTATCCCCGTGGGCTACCGGATAACCGATATGTTGCGTGGCATCATTTTCGTATTCGTCGCCGTGGCACCCCTTTCCTTTCCACCATGGTGACAAATGCTTCATAATGCTCTTGTCAATTTTTTTAAAAAATGGCATAAACTTGCACATGTCATCCGCATCATGTTTATAACATTTAAATGGTTAAAATTGTTGTTTGCATTAAATTGCTAAATGCACATGAGGATTTACCGGAATTGTTGTTTGATGTTTCCGGCCTCATTTAAAATGCCTAACTGTGTATTTTACTCATGTTTCACCTCTTGCCATGTTTAACAACATTTAATATTGTTTGGTACATAAACGAGAGAGAACTAAATAATTGATGTGGTGTTCCGTCAATATGCAACTCGTTGCATATCGAGCTCCACTTAACTTGTAGTTTTGTTTGTGCCCTTTGCCATGCCATGCATTTTTAAACCGGACATGCATCATACTTGGTTGTGTATCATGCCATGTTGATGTGATGGTTGTTTACTATGTTGTTTGCTTCTTTCCGGTGTTGCTTCTTCGGGTTAGATCCGGTAACGTCGTGTTGTGAGGATTCGTTCGACTCCGTCCATTTGTCTTCTTCATGGACTCCTTCTTCTTTGCGGGATTTCAGGCAAGATGACCATACCCTCGAAATCACTTCTATCTTTGCTTGCTAGTTGCTCGCTCTTTTGCTATGCCTATGCTGCGATACCTACCACTTGCTTATCATGCCTCCCATATTGTTAAGCCAAGCCTCTAACCCACCTTGTCCTAGCAAACCGTTGTTTGGCTATGTTACCACTTCGCTCAGCCCCTCTTATAGCGTTGTTAGTTGCAAGTGAAGATTGAGTTTGTTCCTTGTTGGAACATGGATATTTTGTTGGGATATCACAATATCTCTTATTTAATTAATTCATCTATATACTTTGTAAAGGGTGGAAGGCTCGGCCTTATGCCCGGTGTTTTGTTCCACTCTTGCCGCCCTAGTTTCCGTCATATCGGTGTTATGTTCCCGGATTTTGCGTTCCTTACGCGGTTGGGTTATAATGGGAACCCCTTGACAGTTCGCCTTGAATAAAACTCCTCCAGCAATGCCCAACATTGGTTTTACCATTCGCCACCTAGCCTTTTCTTTCCCTTGGGTAGGCCTGCCCAAGGGTCATCTTTATTTTAACCCCCCGGGCCAGTGCTCCTCTGAGTGTTGGTCCAAACTAGAGCCCTGTGCAGCGCCCCCTCGGGGAAACTCGAGGTTTGGTTTTAGTTGTATGGAGCGCTCATCTGAGTGTGCCCTGAGAACGAGATATGTGCAGCTCCTATCGGGATTTGTCGGCACATTCGGGCGGTGTTGCTGGACTTGTTTTACCATTGTCGAGGATGTCTTGTAACCGGGATTCCGAGTCTGATCGGGTCTTCCCGCTAGAAGGAATATCCTTCGTTGACCGTGAGAGCTTGTGATGGGCTAAGTTGGGACACCCCTACAGGGATTTTAACTTTCGAAAGCCGCGCCCGCGGTTATGGGCAGATGTGAATTTGTTAATGTCCGGTTTGTAGAAAACCTGAAGTTGACCTTAATTAAAATACATCAACCACATGTGTAACCGTGATGGTCTCTTTCCGGCGGAGTCCGGGAAGTGAACACGGTGTTGGAGTAATGCTTGACGTAGGTTGTTCTAGGATCACTTCTTGATCATAGTTGTTCGACCGTGCTTTTGCCTTCTGTTCTTGCTCTCATTTGCGTATGTTAGCCACCATATATGCTAGTCGCTTGCTGCAGTTCCACCTCATACCTTTTACCCTTCTCATAAGCTTAAATAGTCTTGATCGCGAGGGTGTGAAATTGCTGAGTCCCCGTGACTCACAGATACTTCCAAAACCAGTTTGCAGGTGCCGATGTTACCGAGCAGGTGACGCAACCAAGCTCAAGGAGGAGCTCGATGAAGATCTTGTCCTTTATGTTGATCCGCTTCCAGTTGATCAGTAGTGGAGCCCAGTTGGGGTCGATCAGGGATCTGTGTAGCATTTGGGGTTGTCTTCTTTTATTTTGGTTCCGTAGTCGGACCTTGTGTGTATCTGGATGATGTAATGTTTTATTCATGTAATTATGTGAAGTGGCGATTGTAAGCCAACTATGTATCTCTTTCCCTTATGTATTACATGGGTCGTGTGAAGATTACCTCACTTGCGACATTGCTTTCAATGCGGTTATGCCTCTAAGTCGTGCTTCGACACATGGGAGATATAGCCACATCGAGGGTGTTACAAGTTGGTATCAGAGCCTTCCCCGACCTTAGGAGACCCCTGCTTGATCGAATCGCTGGCGTTATTGAGTCTAGAAATGTTTTGAGTCATTTAGGAATTATATATATCGGAGAGTTAGGACTTCTTTTTACTCCTCAGTCCCTTCATCGCTCTGGTGAGGCATCCTGACGTAGAGTTTTGACTCTTCTCTTCTCAAATTTCACTAAAAAAATTTTAGGATCACGCAGGTATCTTGGAATCGTTCTGATGGTTTTGTGACGAGAACATTGTTCTTGGTGCCTCCTGACATTTAGGGGTTGTGGCAGTGTCCCGGGGAGTTGAGCTCCGAGGTGTTGTCATCACAATTTGATCATTGCAGTTCTGGAATACCTGAGTTTAGTTTCGCTGACATCGAAAATCTCTTTTATGCAGTTGTTGGTGAGATAACCTCGACGCCACCCAGTACTGGGGCGGGAGTTCGGGAGTATTGCCATAACTCGTATAACGGATGATTTTTGAGGGTTGAGGTAAACGATTTCCGAAGGTTTCTTGGTTATGTGTTGAAGGATGGATACAGCTGGATGTAGGATTTGTTAGTTTGGGTGAGATATTATGCTTCCCCTGTATCCCCAACACCTGATTCCATAACCGGAAAGTTTTGGGAGTTTATAAGTGGGAATTCAAGTAGCTCTTAGGATATCTTTCCGACAGATGTATGATATGAAATTGGGGTTCGACGTCTAGTGGTCCGCCTATCCACGGTTGGTTTTACAGTGGTCTCGTTGTGTCTTAAAGAGTCCTTGGCTATGCCGACTCGGGGACGCTTCGTATGTCATGTGCACTGCCTTGTACATGATGGTGCTGTACGATCGAGCCCGTGTAGGCCCCACCACGAAAACTTCGGACGAAATCTCTATCATATGTTTGTTCCGGCTGATTCTGCAAGCCAATCATTGTTTTGTTTTGAGTTGTGGTATTCGAGTTGCTTCGAAGTCAAATGTTGATTCCATACCTTTTCCAAGTGGTGTTCTCATATTCCTATGTGAATACTAATCCTTCTCGATCATCGAGTTTGTCATTTCAATTTCTTTTCACCGGCGTGTTTCTCTTCAAGTGGATCCGATCATTTCAACAACCGCAAGATCAAGTATCAGTTCTTCTCAACGGTGTTTGTTTCATCCGTCTCCAAGTTGCCTTTGTTTTTTCCCGCCCACCCACCCCTTTTTCCTCAAGGACTCGGATTTCTTAATCAAGTATCCTTTTCCGTCAATGTTCTTATCCGGTGATTCTCATGAAGATACTAACGGAGCCTCAAGTTCATCATTATTCATTCTTTTTCTTCTCCGGTGGAACCAAGTCTAGCTTTGTTGACCATATATTTTCCTCGTTTCAAATGTTTCTCCATACCGGTGCACCTCATAATCATTCTCCTCTCGCTATTCAATTGTTCCGGAGTGCTCAAGATATCTCAGAAGGCTCGTCCTTTCCATTCAAGATCAGTTCAACCTATTTCGAGGTTGTTATCTCATTCAAGCCATTTAACTCAACCGGTGCTTCGCTCTTCTAAATCATTCCAACGGTGTTTCTTTTGAGTGGGCCCTAACCCACAGGTTTTTTCCCAGGATCTTACCTGACTCTTCTTATTTTCCCAGAGTTTTTCAAATACATTTCAAAGTTTGACGTAAGAATGAATTGACATCAGTCAAATGTCTTTCTCCAAGATTTTCCAAATTCTTTTCATCGTTGGCTCAACCTTTCCATTCTTCATTCCGGAGTGCCTCAACAATTCATGGTGGTGTTTCTCATCGTCATTCTCAACATTTGAAGACCGAAGAAGAGTTTTACCTCTATATCTTATCCGTTCTCTCAGAGATTCGTGGTTCTAATTCGAGGCCATCCTCTCACAATTGTTTTGATCGTGAGAATTCTTTTCACCCATCCGGAGCATTTCTTGAGTTGTTTTCCATTTCTTTCCTCCGAAGGCCATCTTTTCAAATATTATTCATTTCAGCTGGCAGCTCACATTCTCCAAATCTTACCGGTGCATCGATCAAATATCCTCTAATCAATTCTTGATCTCTTCGTTCTCATGTATCTAAATCCCCTCAAGCTTCTTCGTTCATTTGCTAATTATTTCCAGTGTTTCTTTATATTTTTTCATTGTTCATTTTCAATTCTTATGGTGGTTCATTCAAGATTCTCTTCTTTCATTTATCATATCAATTTATTTGTTATTTCTATCCTACCGGTGGTTCGTTGAAGACATTCCCAAGTTTATGTTATATCTCTCTTAATTTTCTCTACGAGAATAAGTAATATGCCAAATCCGTTGATTGTCATCAATTTAATTGTTGAAGGATAAGCATAATGTAATTCTTATTCTTGTTTCATCGACTAAATTCAATTCCTTATTCCGGAGCCTCATAAAAATTCTAGGTTTCAATTGTTTCATCTTCTCTTCCCGCAATTCCAAGCTCTCTCAATTTTCTCGTCATGAAGATCCATATAATCATTGCGAGGATTCACCTTGTGTTTTCAAATTCTCTTTCCTTTCGTTTGATCATTCTTTTATTACCGGAGTTCTTCATGGAGGCTGTACATGTTGGTTCATTAAGGATTTAATTCCCTCTTGTAGTGTTCATCAAGATTCTTTTCAGAGGAGCTCAAGCATTCTTCATCTTGTAATCCATAGTGCAATTCTTTCTTACGTATCATTAGAGGTGGTATTATGTCATTCTTGATAATTTGAGTTCATGTTCCATGATTCACATGTTGTTAAGAATGAGATAATTTAAACCCATCAATCTCGTCATTGGAGTTATCTGGGGTTATAGTTCACCTAAATCCTTCCCTAAGGATTGTTGCTAATTATGGTGCTTATAAATGATCCAAGTTCTTCATTTATCCTCCCAGTGAGACAAGTTTTCTCGTCTCCTTGTTCATATCAATCCAATTCTGCTTCCCGTGAGTGGCAGGTTGACACCTCATAATTTGAGATGTATTCCATAAGAACATATCAAGATTATTCTTTCCGTTGTTGGTTTTTCCAACAACTCCGTTCGAACCTTCCCCAAGGATGCCTGTTCAAGCTCTTTTGTGGCAGAAATTGGCATTTTCTTCTCCATTCTCCTATTTCAATTACCTATCCTCTATTCTTTTGTTCCGGAGGCATTATGATGTTGCTCTTTTCAACCCATCATCTCATTTTGTCAAGATCATGTTCTTTTCATGCCTATCCATTTAACCGGAGTGTTGTGCCCTTTTGCTCATGTTCTTTTCACTTTATCATTCCTTGTACATCTCGTTTTAACCGGAGTGCTTGCATGTACTTCTTGTACTTTGCAACCTTTCTCTTGTGTCTTTCAACCTATAGGGTTCTCGTGATGTTCCTTGTTCCTCTTTTCTAATGGAGGTTTTCAACTTTATTCATCTTCGTTGTATTCTTTCTTTCAAATTTGTTCAACCTCTCAAGGTTCCTTGGTTTCACTCATTGGTCAAAGAAGCAACTTAGTTTTACCTCTTCTCTTTCTCTTCCGTTTTCCCTCCGGTGACACTCTAGATCTCGGGACGAGATCCTCTCGTAGTGGTGGAGTGTTGTGACCCCCAAGACCGGAGCTTCAGGTGCCTTCCATGTTTTCCGGGTTTCATTGTGTGTTTTGTTTTGCTTGTGGCATTCATCATTGCATCATGTCTTCTTGCACTTCTTCTTTAAAAACTCAACTAAATAAAATGCATAGATCTTTGATCTATTTAAATTGAGGGAAGAGTGACTTCTCTTTATAATTTTATCCTCCTAATATTTAGGGAGCTATTATAGATATTCCATTAACTTGAAATCACCCATAACACAATTGCACTACTCTTCAACTCTTCTTTTATTCGACTCAATGTCATATATATTTCCTTGTCATCTCTCTCGCAAGTCACACCCATGCATCATCACCTCTCACTTCCTTATTTTTTTCATGTCTTTGCAAGTGATTTTTTTCCTCCTCCTTTAATGTTCATCTTTTCCCTATAAATCTTGTCTCTTGCCTTACACCTCTCTGCCAAGTTTCTTCCCATTTGAAGTTGTTTTGGTTAGGTTCAAAAATGCCTCAAGTTTGAATTATATTCAAACTTGTTTTATTTTTCTACCACTAAAAATGTCCAGGACAGTTTCATAAATTGTAGCACAATTTCAGGACCTTGGGATTATTTTTATATTTCCCAAATTCCTTCCATATTCCCCTGGCCTTTTTCATTTCATTTTCTATTTGAAGAAATTCAAATAGAGGATAAGAAGCAGGGCATTCCAGTAGCAGCAGAGGCCTCGGCCCAGCTCAAACCCTGCGCCAGCTAGCCAACCTCCCACGCCGGCCCGACCTCCCTGGCCCACTCTCTCCTAACCCTAGATGGCCCAAAGCCCAGCTCCTGCACCTCACCCTATCTCCCCCTCGTTTCCTGCCGCCGCCAGCCATTCGCTGATCTGGATCGCCCCGATCGATCTCCCCCTCTCTCCCTCGTTTCCACCTTGTCAAATGGAGAGAGCACGCATCGAGGGAGAGACTCCCTCGACCCCCTCCTGCTTTGCCTCGCTCGACCCCAACACCCGCGCCGGTGACCTGCCCTGCCCTGCACCAACTCCGTCTCTCTCTCCTCCCTTGCACCTCTACCAGCGCCAAGACTCCAACACCACCGAGGCTCCCTGCATCCTGGACAATACCGGCCGGCACCAGTTGCCGTCGCCCGCGGGCTCATCTGACCCACGCGGCCATGGCGCCGCTGACCTCCATGGCTCGCTTGCACCCCGTCTCGTCCTCCTCGAGCCGGCAGGTCGATGCCCTGCCTCTCCGTCGTTCGCCTCCGGCAAGCAGACGCGTCATGGCCTTCCTCCTCCCATGCCCCTTGCTCCGGCCATGGCCATGGCGCCCGCGCCAAGACCAGCGAGCAGCTTCCACGCCCGAGGCCTCCTCCTCGACCTCGCATCCCTCCTCTGCGCCTCTTGCCCGCCGGCAGGGCCTCGTCCCTACCTCCGGATGCGCCAAGCTCGTCGCCGTCCTCGCCCTGCGAGCTCACCACCACACCGCTGCCTCGCTGCAGCTGCTTCTTCATTGTCCTGTTCTGCTGCCTCCCACGTCCGGTCGCCGTCGGTGCCCATGACCAGCGTTGTGCCTCTGCTCGTGGATGCCGCTGCCAGTGTGCGCACCCTGCTGCTACTTCGCCGGCCGCCTCCCTTCGTTGACCACCAAGAACTGAGGCCTATTTTGTTGCTTCGTTTGGATGCGTCAAGTTCCTCTACTAGCCGTGCACGCCTCGGGATTCGCCCAAGTTCCGACGATGCTTTTGTACAACTACGCCGCAGAGACCAAGACCGGCAAGTCCACACAGGAGCCCGGACGACTACTTCCACGATGATGTGAGTACAAGTACCCTCGACATGTTTTTCGCCAAGTACCGCGACACCAAGATCCCTCGGATCAGTCAAGTTCATCTACGAAAACATGAATGACCGTCGTTGAAACCGCAAAGTACCTCTACGCACGGATATTGCCAAGTACCAACCGACGACATCCACTACTACTGTCGCTGAGGGTTTCGTCAAGTTCAACTTCTTTGGCTACGAACGGTGATGACCCGAACATCTACGGACGAGTACAACCACCGTTGCCCGAAGAACCGCGGGTCGCAAGCGCCGGGAACAACTACCGTCGCCGTGGATCCGACAAGTTCGCAAGAAGGACAACTTCCCACTACGACCCGTGAACAACTAATTCCACGACGACCGTGTACAACCACCGTCGCAAGAACGTATACTTCCTCTACTTTGCACCGAACCCGGGAACGCTCTGAGAATGCACCCCTTCGAAGGTATAACCGCCGAGACGATGACCCGTGGACCGAATGCATATGTTGTATCAATTCTCGTGTTTGCGCCGTGTTGGAGTTGTTCGGTGCACGTTGCCCCTCTTTCGCCTTGCCACCGACATGTGGGAACCCGGTAATCGGGAGCACCCCACCATCCTTGCATGACACGCTCCCGTCACTTCCTTTTGCACCGGTATCCCCGTGGGCTACCGGATAACCGATATGTTGCGTGGCATCATTTTCGTATTCGTCGCCATGGCACCCCTTTCCTTTCCACCACGGTGACAAATGCTTGATAATGCTCTTGTCAATTTTTTTTAAAAATGGCATAAACTTGCACATGTCATCCGCATCATGTTTATAACATTTAAATGGTTAAAATTGTTGTTTGCATTAAATTGCTAAATGCACATGAGGATTTACCGGAATTGTTGTTTGATGTTTCCGGCCTCATTTAAAATGCCTAACTGTGTATTTTACTCATGTTTCACCTCTTGCCATGTTTAACAACATTTAATATTGTTGGGTACATAAACGAGAGAGAACTAAATAATTGATGTGGTGTTCCGTCAATATGCAACTCGTTGCATATCGAGCTCCACTTAACTTGTAGTTTTGTTTGTGCCCTTTGCCATGCCATGCATTTTTAAACCGGACATGCATCATACTTGGTTGTGTATCATGCCATGTTGATGTGATGGTTGTTTACTATGTTGTTTGCTTCTTTCCAGTGTTGCTTCTTCGGGTTAGATCCGGTAACGTCGTGTTGTGAGGATTCGTTCGACTCCGTCGGTTTGTCTTCTTCATGGACTCCTTCTTCTTTGCGGGATTTCAGGCAAGATGACCATACCCTCGAAATCACTTCTATCTTTGCTTGCTAGTTGCTTGCTCTTTTTCTATGCCTATGCTGCGATACCTACCACTTGCTTATCATGCCTCTCATATTGTTAAGCCAAGCCTCTAACCCACCTTGTCCTAGCAAACCGTTGTTTGGCTATGTTACCGCTTTGCTCAGCCCCTCTTATAGCGTTGTTAGTTGCAGGTGAAGATTGGAGTTTGTTCCTTGTTGGAACATGGATATTTTGTTGGGATATCACAATATCTCTTCTTTAATTAATGCATCTATATACTTTGTAAAGGGTGGAAGGCTCGGCCTTATGCCTGGTGTTTGGTTCCACTCTTGCCGCCCTAGTTTCCATCATATCGGTGTTATGTTCCCGGATTTTGCGTTCCTTACGCGGTTGGGTTATAATGGGAACCCCTTGACAGTTCGCCTTGAATAAAACTCCTCTAGCAATGCCCAACATTGGTTTTACCATTCGCCACCTAGCCTTTTCTTTCCCTTGGGTAGGCCTGCCCAAGGGTCATCTTTATTTTAACCCCCCGGGCCAGTGCTCCTCTGAGTGCTGGTCCAAACTAGAGCCCTGTGCAGCGCCCCCTCGGGGAAACTCGAGGTTTGGTTTTAGTTGTATGGAGCGCTCATCTGAGTGTGCCCTGAGAATGAGATATGTGCAGCTCCTATCGGGATTTGTCGGCACATTTGGGCGGTGTTGCTACACTTGTTTTACCATTGTCGAGGATGTCTTGTAACCGGGATTCCGAGTCTGATCGGGTCTTCCCGCTAGAAGGAATATCCTTCGTTGACCGTGAGAGCTTGTGATGGGCTAAGTTGGGACACCCCTGCAGGGATTTGAACTTTCGAAAGTCGTGCCTGCGGTTATGGGCAGATGTGAATTTGTTAACGTCTGGTTTGTAGAAAACCTGAAGTTGACCTTAATTAAAATACATCAACCGCGTGTGTAAGCATGATGGTCTCTTTCCGGTGGAGTCCGGGAAGTGAACACGGTGTTGGAGTAATGCTTGACGTAGGTTGTTCTACGATCACTTCTTGATCATAGTTGTTCGACCGTGCTTTTGCCTTCTCTTCTCGCTCTCATTTGCGTATGTTAGCCACCATATATGCTAGTCGCTTGCTGCAGCTCCACCTCATACCTTTTACCCTTCCTATACGCTTAAATAGTCTTGATCGCGAGGGTGTGAAATTGCTGAGTCCCCGTGACTCACAGATACTTCCAAAACCAGTTTGCAGGTGCCAATGTTACCGAGCAGGTGACGCAACCAAGCTCAAGGAGGAGCTCGATGAAGATCTTGTCCTTTATGTTGATCCGCTTCTAGTTGATCAGTAGTGGAGCCTAGTTGGGGTCGATCGGGGATCTGTGTAGCATTTGGGGTAGTCTTCTTTTATTTTGGTTCCGTAGTCGGACCTTGTGTGTATCTGGATGATGTAATGTTTTATTCATGTAATTGTGTGAAGTGGCGATTGTAAGCCAACTATGTATCTCTTTCCCTTATGTATTACATGGGTCGTGTGAAGATTACCTCACTTGCGACATTGCTTTCAATGCGGTTATGCCTCTAAGTCGTGCTTCGACACGTGGGAGATATAGCCGCATCGAGGGCGTTACAGAGCAACTAGCTAGAGTAGCACCATGCAGAGCATTGTAGACATGGAAAATTTGCAAAATACACACGGCTCTGAATGTGACAGACCCATTGACTAAGCTTCTCTCACAAGCAAAACATGCTCACACCTTAGTACTCTTTGGGTGTTAATCACATAGCAATGTGAACTAGATTATTGACTCTAGTAAAACCCTTTGGGTATTAGTCACATGGTGATGTGAACTAATCACATAAAGATGTGAACTATTGGTGTTAAATCACATGACGATGTGAACTAGATTATTGACTCTAGTGCAAGTGGGAGACTGAAGGAAATATGCCGTAGAGGCAATAATAAAGTTGTTATTTATATTTCCTTATATCATGATATCTGTTTATTGTTCATGCTAGAATTGTATTAACCGAAAACTTAGTACATGTGTGAATACGTAGACAAAATAGAGTGTCCCTAGTATGCCTCTACTTGACTAGCTCGTTAATCAAAGATGGTTAAGTTTCCTAACCATAGACATGTGTTGTCATTTGATGAACGAGATCACATCATTAGATAATGATGTGATGGACAAGACCCATCCGTTATCTTAGCATAATGATTGTTTAGTTTTATTGCTATTGCTTTCATCATGACTTATACATGTTCCTCTGACTATGAGATTATGCAACTCCCGAATACCGGAGGAACACTTTGTGTGCTATCAAATGTCACAACATAACTGGGTGATTATAAAGATGCTCTACAGGTGTCTCCAATGGTGTTTGTTGAGTTGGCATAGATCGAGATTAGGATTTGTCACTCCGTGTATCAGAGAGGTATCTCTGGGCCCTCTCGGCAATGCACATCACTATAAGCCTTGCAAGCAATGTGACTAATGATTTAGTCACAGATGATGCATTACGTAATGAGTAAAGAGACTTGACGGTAACGAAATTGAACTAGGTATGATGATACCGAAGATCGAATCTCGGGCAAGTAACATACCGATGACAAAGGGAATAACGTATGTTGTTATGTGGTTTGACCGATAAAGATATTCGTAGAATATATAGGAGCCAATATGAGCATCCAGGTTCCGCTATTGGTTATTGACCGGAGATGTGTCGTGGTCATGTCTACATAGTTCTCGAACCCATAGGGTCCGCACGCTTAATGTTCGATGACGATCTGTATTATGAGTTATGTGATTTGATGACTGAAGTTTGTTCGGAGTTCCAGATGAGATCACGGACATGACGAGGAGTCTCCAAATGGTCAAGAGGTAAAGATCAATATATTGGAAGGCTATATTTGGACATCGGAATGGTTCCGAGTGATTCGGGTATTTTTCGGAGTACCGAAGAGTTACGGGAATTCGCTGGGGGAAGTTAACGGGCCTTATTGGGCTTTAGTGGAGAGAGAGGGAGGAAGGGCCATGAGGTGGCGCGCGCCTCCCCCCTGCCCAAACCGAATTGGACAAGGGGTGGGGGCGCGGCCCCCCCTTTCCTTCTCCCTTTCCCTCCTTCCCTTCTTTCCTACTCCGAAAACGAAAAGGAATCCTACTAGGACTTGGGAGTCCTAGTAGGACTCCCTATACTTGGCACGCCCCTAGGAGGGCCGGCCTCTCTCCCTCCCTCCTTTATATACGTGGGCAGGGGGCACCCCAAAGGCACTCCAAGATTTGTCTTAGCTGTGTGCGGTGCCCCCCTCCATAGTTACACACCTCAGTCATATGATCATAGTGCTTAGGCGAAGCCTTGCGCCGGTAACTTCATCATCACCGTCACCATGCCATCATGCTGACAGAACTCTCCCTCATACTCAACTAGATCAAGAGCTCGAGGGATGTCATCGTGTTGAACATGTGCTGAACACGGAGGTGCCGTATGTTCGGTACTTGGATCGGTTGGATCGTGGACGTTCGACTACATCATCCGCGCTACTAAATGCTTCCGCTTTCGTTCTACGAGGGTACATGGACACACTCTCCCCATCTCATTGCTATGCATCTCCTAGATAGATCTTGCGTGATCATAGGAAAATTTTGAAATACTGCGTTCCCCAACAGCAATTGCAGTGGTTCTCCCTTTACACCCTTAGTCGAACAATGCGGAAACATAAGGGGTAAGCTGATGCGGAGCATCCTTCCATCATCCCCATGGACTCTACACTAACGCATCAAGCACCACATGGACCTATGACAAGAGCTCGAGCGCGTGGAATGGAAACCGAGGTGAACTCCTTGCTACTTAACATGCATATGGACACAAGTGGAACTTGGTTGCTACCTCACCAAAATGCTCTATTTATCATTAGGTACGAGGAGGACACTTCCAAGCAGCTGGGGAGCACCACCAAGGAGGAGGAGAAGCACCTCAAGTCACCAAGGAGGAAGAAGAGGACCGACAGTAGAAGTCCAGCACCCCCCAGGCGACCCCGTGCGCACGGGCCGCCCAGGAGGCTATTGGGCACAAGAGCGCACCCCCATGGGCACGGGCTCCAGTCCCCGTGCGCACGGGCGCGGGCCGCTGTAGCATCTCGTGCGCACGGGCGTGTACCGTGCACACGGGACCCCCGTGCGCACGGGCCCTACGGGATGGCCGGCTGTGATCTGGTTTTGGGCCTCCGCTTCGTCCACTTCACCCCAAGCCTATATATTCCATACCTAGAGTTATGTTTAGGGTTAGCAAAGATATATGTGAGATACTTAAGAGCTTTGCTCCTTCTACCACTCCATTGGAGATCAAGGCCTCTTGTGGACTTCAAGACCTCCTCTTGGAGAAGACTATCATCATCAAGACCTCATCTCTTAGGAGTGGGAAGAACTTTACCTAGTGCTTATTTCCTTTGATTGTGCTTGTATTCTTATGGATTGATGTGCTTGCTATTCTAGTGGATGTGTGACTGGGTTTTGTTGGAGTGAATTTCTCTTTGTGTTCTTGGTGTTCATCCCTTTTCCCCCTCCAAGTGTGAAAATATCTATCTTAGGGTTTCACCCTACGACATCTTGGTATCATGAGCAATGTTGATTCACATCTTGGAGTCCCTACCCCCATTTGCTAGCTTGATTTTGTTATTTTTCGTCCTAATTCAAAAATCCCCACCAAAAATAGCCCCAAAATTATTCTTGCAATTTGTTAGATCTTGTGTTTGGCAAGTGGATCTACACCTTATCACCATTACTGTTGGGAAACGTTGCATGGAAAACAAAAAAATTCTACGCACACGCAAGATCTATCAAGGAGATGCATAACAACGAGAGGGGAGAGTGTGTCTATGTACCCTCGTAGACCGTAAGCGGAAGCGTTTCACAACGTGGTTGATGTAGTCGAACTTTCTTTGTGCTCCAACCGATCTAGTACCGAACGCATGACACCTTCGCGTTTTGCACCCATTCAGCTCGGTGACGTCCTCCGCCTTATTGATCTAGCAAGACGGCGAGGTAGTAGATGAGTTCCGGCAACACGACGGCATGGTGACGGTGATGGTGCTATGATCTCCATAGGGCTTTGCCTAAGCACTACGAAAATATGACCAAGGGTGTACACGATGGAGGGGGTGCCGCACACGGCTAAGACATTGTTGTGTTATGCTAGGCGCCCCCCTCCCACATATATATAGGTGGGAGGGAGAGGGGAGAGGCCAAGGGGCACCCCCAAGTAGGCCGAATCCTACTTGGGGTCTTCCCCCAAGTGGCGCCCCCTTCCTTATTTGGAGTGCGGGAGGAAGGAAGGAGGAGGTGGCGCCACCCCTCCCCTTTCCTTCCCTTAGGGACGGCCAACCATGGGAAGGGGCGCACCAGCCCCCTTGTGGGCTGGTCTGTCCCCTTCTTTGGCCCATAAGGCCCATACACTTGCCGGGGTTGATGTCTACTACGCAACTTTATTCTTGTAGACACGTGTTGGGCCTCCAAGTACAGAGTTTTGTAGGACAGTAGCAATTTTCCCTCAAGTGGATGACCTAAGGTTTATCAATCCGTGGGAGGCGTAGGATGAAGATGGTCTCTCTCCATCAACCCTGCAATTAAATACAGGAAATCTCTTGTGTCCCCAACACACCCAATACAATGGCAATTTGTATATGTGCACTAGTTCGGCGAAGAGATGGTGATAAAAGTGTAATATGGATGGTAGAAATATATTTTTATAACCTGAAAATAAAAAAACAGCAAGGTAGCAAATAGTAAACAGGCACAAAAATGGTATTGAATGCTTGAAAATGAGGCCTAGGGTCCCTACTTTCGCTAGTGCAATCTCTCAACAATGCTAATATAATTGGATCATATAACCACCCCTCAAAGTGCGACGAAGAATCACTCAAAAGTTCCAATCTAGAGGAGAACATATGAGGAAATCGTTTGTAGGGTACAAAACCACCTCGAAGCTATTCTTTCTGATCGATCTATCCAAGAGTTCGTACTAAAATAACACCAAACAATTTCAGATTCATAATACTCAATCCAACACAAAGAACCTCAAAGAGTGCCCTAAGATTTCTACCGGAGAAACAAGGACAAGAACATGCATCAACCCCTATGCGTAGATTAACCCAATGTCACCTCGGGAATCCGCGAGTTGAGTGCCAAAACACATATCAAGTGAATCAATATGATAACCTATTGTCACCAATCATATGCAAGACATATATCAAGTGCTCTCAAATCCATAAAAGTATTCAATCCGATAACAACGAAATCTCGAAGGGAAAAACTCAATTCATCACAACAAGATAGAGAGGGGAAAACACCATATGATCCGACTATATTAACAAAGCCCGCGATACATCAAGATTGTGACATCTCAAGAACACGAGAGAGAGAGAGAGAGAGAGAGAGAGAGAGAGAGAGAGAGATTAAACACATAGCTACTGGTACAAACCCTCATCCCCGAGGGTGGACTACTCCCTTCTCATCGTGGTGGCCGCCGGGATGATGAAGATGGCCAGCGGTGATGATTTCCCCCTCCGGCAGAGTGCTGGAATGGGGTCTAGATTGGTTTTCAGTGGCTACAGAGCCTTGCGGCGGCGGAACTTCTGATCTAGGGTTATTTCTGATGGTTTCTCTATTTATAGGATTTTTTGGCGTTGGTTTCACGTGAAGATGGGCCTCGAGGTGAGCACAACCCACCGGGGCACGGGTAAGGGTCCAGGCGCGCCCCGGTGTCTTGTGCCCTACTCCTTCACCTTTTGGTCCTTCCATGAAGCTTCGGGGGTCTCTTTTGTTCCAAAAAAACCGTCAAAAAGTTTCAGCTCATTCGGAGAACTTCCATTTCTGCACAAAAAATAACACCACGGTAGTTCTGCTGAAAATAGCGTCAGTCCGGGTTAGTTCCAAAAAATGATATGAAGTTGCTATAAAATGATTGTAAAATATCGAAGAATGATAATAAAATAGCATGAATACTTCATAAATTATAGATACATTGGAGACGTATCAGCATCCCCAAGCTTACTTCCTACTCGTCCTCGAGTAGGTAAATGATAAAAGAAATAATTTATGAAGTGTGAATGCTAGCAAAGTGAACAAGTTTGATCAATGATAATTTCAATCACTGTTCCTAACATCATAACAACAATTCTTTATTATAAAACTTCTCATGTTAAAGTAGCAACCAATTCACATGTTAAGGTTCAAACAATGAATTCTCTTGAAACTCAACAACCTATGTTCTCAGTCACCAAGCAATTGTAATTCAATTTATTCAACAGAGTCTAAGTAAGAGCTCTACACACTCAATCATCATATAGTCTTCTATGATTGCTAACACTCACCGCATACACATGAGCAAGACGTTTCAACCGGACACATAGGAAGATAGGGTCTTATAATTTCGTCTCCCAACGTATTCACCTCAAGGGTGATGTCAACAATAATAACTGATGCTACCAATATCCAACTGGATATATGTGCCTAGATAGTTCCTCACCACATGATGCTTGCCAAAAGAGAAAAACAAAAAGTAATAGAGAGAAAAACTTTGACTCTTGCATGAAAGTAAATACATAAAAGTAAAAGATATATAGGCCCTTCGCAGAGGGAAGCAGAGGTTGCCATGCGCTTATTTGTTTGTATGCTCAACCCCTTAGTGCAAAAGAACGTCATGTTATATTGCCCCTTATGATAGCAACCTTTATTATGCACTCTGTCGCTTTTATTCTATGCCATCACAAGTTCATACAACACTCATTTTTCTCTTACACTAAATGATCTAACACTTTTTGAAGCAAATTTTATTGCCTTATTGCACCGATGACAACTTACTTGAAGGATCTTGCTCAATCCTTAGGTAGGTATGGTGGATTCTTGAAAATAAGATTTGGGTTTAAGGGTTTTTGGATGTAGAAGTAGTATCTCTACTTGGTGCGGAATTTTTGGCTAGCAAAGATGGGGGGAAAGCACCACATGTTGAAGGATCTATGACAATATAACTTCTATGTGAATATGAACAAACATAAACCATTACGTTGTCTTCCTTGTCCAACATCAACAATTTTGGCATATAATATTTTGATGGAAATCACAAAAGATTTCCAAGATAGTGTATTTGCACATGAAAGTTCTCTTCCTTATATTAATTATTCATGAATTGCTTGTATGACCAATATTGTGATTGTCAAGCTTCAAAAGATTTCACTTCCTAAACCCAACGTGAGGCTACCACTAGGCATGATATAATTTCAACTTCATGATATTCAATTAATTCAACAATTTACTCATAGAATATAAGTGAAGCACAAGAGTAAATGACAAGCTACTCCAAAAAGATATAACACTACAAAAAAAAGACACTTCCGTGATGATACATGTTTGCCACAGCAGGTCACGTTTTCTGTCATGCATGTACATCCATGACAATTTTATGACAGAATCAAGATAGTCATACATGTGCTGTCGTAGAAGTGTTCCATGACATTACCAAAATTATCATCACGGAAGTGTCCACTTCCATGACGATAAATCACGCGTCATAGAAGTGCTTTCGTCAAGGGTGACCGACACGTGGCATCCACCGTAACGGGACGCCGTTAAGCTATCGGGTCCGGTTTTGGATCCGATAACCCGCTAACAGCCACGACCAATGCCGGTTTTCCATGTGTAAAATTCTCATTGGCTGACGGAACCACGTGTCAGCTCCGCGTTGGCATAGGTGTCACTCATCCAATGGGCGAGATGCGCCTATGATACGTTGACATGTGGACCGGCCCAAAAGTGGCCCATAAAGATTAAATGGGCCGTCCCAACTAAAGACCCACAAGATTTAGCGGGCCATAATTGGCCAGCCCAAGTAAAGGCCCACAAGATTTAGCGGGCCATAATGGGCCGGCCCAGCTAAAGCCCCACAAGATTTTGCAGACCATAATGGGCCGGCCCTGCTAAAGGCCCAACATTCTTAGTTAAGGCTCGTACGGCTAGTGTCAAATCAGCCCGTCAACGGCCCGTCCTAAACTTGTCATCATTGCGGCCCATGGTCACTTCTGGCCCGTTAACAGTCCGCTAAGAATTTGGGCCGAATTACGGCCCGGTGTGTTTCCAGCCTGTTAAAGGTCCTGCTTGATTTGGGCCCATTTATAGGCCATTGAAACTTTCGGCCCATAAACGACCGTGAAGGATATGGGTCATACTCGGCCATGTCTGACATTCGTCCTGTTAGAGGCCCACTATAGATTTGGGCCACTTTCAGCCTGTTGTGACTTTCGGCCTATTAACGTCGGACGAAATCCATGGGCCATATGTGGCCCAACACCACATCAGGCCTACTAACGACCCATATAAAAATGACACTAATCAAGCCTGACCGAACTTCTGGCCTGTTAAAGGCCCGTGTAGTAGGTCGACGCATTTACGGCCCATCTGAATTTCGGCATGTGGACGATCCGCACTGTAAATGGGCCACCATTTTGGCCTGCTAAGACCAGTGGGTTATTTGGCACAATCAGGGCCCAATCTTACTTTTGGCCTATTAAAGGCCCATGTTTTTTATGGGCTCGAGATATTTACACATGTAAACGACCTATTATTACTGAGGGCCCAAATTATGTTTAGGCCTGTTAAAGGCCCACTATGGGCAGAGGCCTACCAGAAAAATATGAAAGCTTATAATGATTTAGGCCCAAATATTTTTAGTGGGCTACATGCAAATTTCAGCCCAGAATCGTTTTTATCCCAATAGGAATGGGCCTGACGAATGTTGGCGTGTTGGGCTCCTACGAAGCTTTCGGCTGAATACATTACTAAGATAAACCTACACTATACAAAAATAGCATCGTAAACTCGTAATTACTACAGCCTTTGGCAGCATCATAAATGTTGTATCACAACAAAATAAATTCCAACCATACAACAAAAGGCCTGTTGGCATAAAGTTTACAATCATTGCAGATAAAAGCACCATCAGATGTATAGAAGCACAGATCGTTTGACGTGAGTTCTTATGTTTTAGGCTGTAGAATCTGATGGAGCAGCACGATCTTCCCCTTTTTCTGCCATTGCTCTTGAACAACGAAGCAAATGTCCGATAGTCTGGTTTCAAAACCATTCATATCTTCACGACATTTGTCAACCATTATTTTTGTTTCCGACACAACATCCATTAGGGATTGTACTTGTGTCTGGAGCACAGATATATCACTCTGTCTAGCCGGAAGATTTTGTTCAATATGCGATTTGGACAAGGTTACCTTGACAACCAACCCAGAATTACGCAAGAAGGTGCTTTTTGCACTGTTAGTGGAGAGATACTGACGCACTGTAGCAAGAGGTGACATTGTGCCTATGGTAGCCTCGTCACCTTCAGGTGGTTGTGGATGTTCAATCATTTGTTCCATAGCTTGTGAAAGTTTGAACTTGTAGATTAGTGTACCAGATAAGTTACTAATGAGACAAACAAAGTAGGTTTCACGTTTATACATAACTTATTTTTGGTGAACTAATGTAATACATTAGCATGTATTGTAGTGCCAACTACATAATAAAATCACTTTCGGAACATATTGTCGGATTTCAGGTTCTGGCAGACCCTTGAGGTTCGAACACTGGGGTGCGCGCGGAGATCTCTCCCCTACCAATCTACGTCCAATCTCCTCGCGTGATCTAAGCTGGAAACAACGAACAACACAAGGGACACGAGGTTTATATTGGTTCGGGCCACCGTTGTGGTGTAATACCCTACTCCATGTGTGGTGTGGTGGATTGCCTCAGGGGCTGATGATGAACAGTACCAGGAAAGAACAGCCTCGCGAGAGGTGTTCTTGAGCCGGTGCGATGAACTGTTTGGGTGAGTTCAGTCGCCTCTCTCTCTCTCTGCTAGGGCTCTACCAGATCTCTAGATGCCCCCTACTCTGTGATGGCTAGCTCTATTTATAGAGGCCCCGGGCCTCTCCCCAAATAATGAGCGGGAAGGGTGCCAACAATTGGCCGTTTTGAAGGGGAACATCTAGTACAAGTTATCCTGACCAAAGGTGGTCTTCGGCTGCCAAAAGCACTAGTGATGACGCCGTCTTGGGCTCCATGGTGACCTCCGTCCTGCCGCTCTGTTGGTCTTGGTCTCGTTGCACCGGAATGGTAACCTTTGCCCGATGCCTTGGCCTGTGCTTGCTCCCTTTGCACCAAAGGGGAAACAAGGACACTGCGCAGGCAGGCGCCCGCCTGGCACCCGCCTGGTCTCGATCCTCATGGCTTGCGTCACGGGCTCCTCGCGAGGTACCCCTGCCTTGATCTCTCCACCTCCTCGCGAGCCTGCCTGATGAGGCTGCCTCTGAGGAAGCTTTCTGTCGTCCGCCCCGCGAGGCTTGGCCCCTCGCGAGGATCTTGAGCTTGAGCTGATGAAGATGGGCCGCGCTGGGCCCCCACTTGAGCCACGCCGCAGGCAGGCAAGTCTGGGGACCCCCATTCCCAGAACGCTGACAGTAGCCCCCGGGCCCAAGGCGCGCCCGGGCTTGGCCTGGCAGGGAAGCAAAGGGGCAAGCGCGAAGCGCCACGGGCCCCAACAGCCTGCGGCCTTGGGCGCCGCGTGGCGATTGATTGGACGTGGGCGTCTGCGCTTCCCCACGACGCCTCGGTGGCCGCACGACTTGACAAGTCCCTGCATGCAGAGAGACCGGTCATGATTACCTGCGATCATGGTTCTCGGCGGTTGGCCTCCTCCGGCTATAAGTACGGGGCTGCGTGAGCCCCTTCAGCCCATCCCTTCTTGCTGCTCCTTTTCTTCTTCTTGGCTACTCGCCGTTCCCATGGCTCCAAAGAGATTCTCGGCCGCGGAGAAAGGAAAGGCCCGCCAGGCAGGGCCTGACTCCCCCCCGACCAAGCGCGGTCGAGGCCGCCCTCGCAAGTATTCCACGGTCCCTGTAGTGGCTTCCCGCGGCCATGGAGGCAGTTCCCTGCGCGATGGTGAGCGCCCGGTTGCCGATGGGGGGCACGCCATGGCTGTGCGCCCCCTAGGCCACGCTTTCGCTCTGCGGAGGTGCTGCCAGAGTTCGTCGTGTGGTCGGCGGACCCAACCAGCACCCGGCTCCAGCTCCCCCGTTTCTTCGTAGGTGAACTGCCGGCCAGCGCTCGGTGCGGCCTCTGGCTCCAGGTAGACGGCTGCTGCAACAGGGCCTCCTGGGCTTCGCTGGAGGTCTCCGTTTCTGGGAATGGGGCCCTGACCCGCGGCTGGCAAACGTTTGCCCGCGTGCGCGGCCTGGGCCGATGGTGCACCGTGTACTTCAAGTTTGATGGCGACGCCGCCCTCTACGTGAGGGTGTTCGGGGAAGACGGTCACCGTGCTGGGTGCTGCCCCGAAGACGACGACCGCGGCCACTTGCCCAGCCCCGGCACTGACTAGGATGAAGACAGCGACAGGCGTACAGGCGGCGGTGCTCAGGGTTCGCTGAGCTTCGGTGACTCCCTCTCAGGCAGCAGCTCCTCCAGCGGTGGCCGCGGCCAGCCCCCGCGCTGTCGCGCCCGCCTGGGCGAAGGTAGCGGGCTAGCCCGCCATCACGCCCTGGTGAAGCGAGAGGAGGGATCCGCCTGAGCCCCAGGAGCAGCTCGAACCTTCGTTGTGGGTTGGTGCAGGACGAATCGCGCCCGTTTTTTCCCTTCTTTTCCTGCGCAAAAATAGAAGGTAGTATAGGGCCTCGCGGGGGGGGGGGTGTTAGAACTGCTGCTGTTAACCATCGCGCTGCTTCCGCTATTTCTGCGCTGTGTTTCCGCGCCGTGCACCCATGTGCGGGAATTATTTTAGCTCGGTGGGGCTTGACGCGGTCCTCGCCTCTCGAGGCCGTGGCCTCGCCGTGCGCTTCGTGCCCTGCAAGGATTAGTAGGAGGGGTAACTTTCGGTCTCGGTTGTGGGGGTGATCGGCCCAGGTCCTGCGCTCGTGTCGCGATGCCCGTGGGGCACCAACTGGAAGGGGTGCTCCCGCAGAGGACTCGAATAGGAAAGCTCCAAACGACCGGGGCAGAAAACACTCGCGAGGGCACCCGCGAACCTCCCTCGCGAGACTTGTGCGAGAGAAAACGAGGCAAGCGAGTGAAAAAGATAAAGAGTCACAAGCCAGGAACGTCAACAGCTTCAATAAAACTTCAAATGGGAATGAACAAGCCAACTGCAGAAAGCAAATGGAAAAGCCGCGTCCGGCACCTATTCTAGTCTTCAACGTCTTCTCACCAGCGCAGAGCTAAGTGCTGCCACTGGGCGTGGGCGGGAGCCCCCGAGGCCCGAGGGCGGCACTCTAGAGACTCCGGGGCGTGTACAGCCCCACTCATTATTACATGAGAGTGTCATGGGCGGCGAGCTTCACAGGCATTGGCCTTCTTCACAGGCACCGGGCCTTTCCCGAAATGCAGCAGCTTCATAGGCATTGGCCTTCTTCACAGGCACCGGGCCTTTCCCAAAACACGATAGCTTCACAGCCATTTGCCTTCTTCACATACACCGGGCCTTTCCCAAAACACGACAGTTTCACAGGCATTTGCCTTCTTCACAGGCACCGGGCCTTTCCCAAAACACGGCAGCTTCACAGGCATTTGCCTTCTTCACAGGCACCGGGCCTTTCCTAGGTGCTAGGCCTCGCTCAGGGATAGAACCTCCGGAGATGTTGAATGTTCCACGCGTTCTGGAAGGGTACCCCCTCCGTGGTCTCCAAGCGCGTGGAGCCAGGCCTGGAGTCATGAACAACCTTGAATGGGCCCTCCCACATGGAAGAGAGCTTGTGCAGCCCCTCCCTGGAGAGAACCCATCTAAGTACTAGATCTCCTACCTCAAGAGTTCTGGGGCGGATGTTGCGGCAGTGGTATCGTCGCAGCGCCTATTGATACCTTACCGCTCGCAGCGCGGCTTCTCGGCGGCGTTCCTCCCCCAGCACGAGATCCATCCCCCGCATGGCGTCCTGCTGCGTCTCGTCGAACGCCAGGCCCCGTGCGGAGCGATGCCTGACCTCGTGAGGGAGAATAGCCTCTGCTCCATAGACGAGGAAGAACAGGGTCTCGCCAGTCGGCTTGGTCGCAGTTGTGCGGATTGACCACAACACGGACTGGAGCTTGTCGTACTAGCCCCTGCCACAGACCTCCAGCTTCTTCTTAAAGGTCCTGGCTTTGAGGCCCCTCAGGACCTCCGTGTTGGCTCGCTCGGCCTGGCCGTTGCTCCGGGGGTGTGCTACCGAAGCGTAGCATATCTGCGTTCCAAGGTTAGCACAGTACGTCTTGAAGAGATTACTGGTGAATTGCGAACTGTTGTCGGTGATGATGCGGTTGGGCACCCCAAATCGGCTCACAAGGCCCTTGATGAACTTGACCGCGGTGCCTGCCGGGATTGTGCGGACGGCTTCCACCTCAACCCACTTGGTGAACTTGTCCACAACGACGTAGAGGTAGCGATAGCCCCCTGGCGCCCGAGGAAACGGGCCCAGAATGTCCAGCCCCCAAACTGCGAACGACCATGCGAGGGGTATAGTCTGTAGACCCCCCGCAGGCTGATGGATCTACTTAGCGTGAAACTGGCAGGCCTCGCAAGCCTTCACCAGCTCAACGGCATCGATGAGCGCCGTGGGCCAGTAGAATCCACCACGGAACGCCTTGCCGACGAGGGTTCGTGACGACGAGTGGTGCTCGCAGTCTCCGCCTTGTATGTCCACCAATAGCTCCTTCCCTTGCTCTCGGGAGATGCAACGTAGGGACACGTCATTTGGTCGCTTCCTGTAGAGATCTCCATCCTTGATGCAATAAGCTATAGCCTACCGCGCCACACACTCTGCTTCCTCCTCGTTCTCCGGCGGAGTCCCTTGCATCGGGTAGTTCTTGAGCTCCAGGATCCAACACCCTTCCTGAGGCTCTAACGCCAGGAGCAGGCGTGCCCCTGAGGCCGGGCCACAGACCGGGGCTCCTGAGGTAGGCGGCTGAGGGAGCTGCTCCCTTGGTTGCGCCGCACTCGACAGTGACGGCACCGCCGAGGGTTTGAAGAGCCGCTCCTTGAAGACGCCAGGCTCCTGAGGCAGCCGCCGAGATGCCCTCTTGGCAATGTCATCAGCTTCCTGATTGGTGCCCCAGGGCACATGTTGCAACTCCAGCCCCAGAACTGTTTCTCCATCTTGCGAACCTCAGCGAGGTAGGCTTCCATGTGCTCGTCCTTTGGCTCGTATATCTTGTTGGAGAAGTTGACGAGGAGCTGCGAATTGCCCTTGATGATGAGGCGCTTTACCCCTAAGGCAATTGCAGCCTTCAAGCCTGCTATTAGGCCTTCGTACTCCGCTATGTTGTTGGAGACCTTTTCTCCGTGTTGGAAGCAGAGTTGTACGACGTAGTAGAGTTTGTCCTGGGTAGGGGATACGAGCACTGCGCCAGCTCCCGCACCGCGTCGGGAGAACGCCCCATCGAAGTACATGACCCAGCCGTCCGGTGCTTCACTTCCCAGGGAAAGTGATCGGTCTTTGCCTGCCTCGAGACCCGGCACTTCTGCCCATTCTGCCATGAAATCCGCAAGTGCGGCTCCCTTGATGACTCTGGTCATACTGAATTCTAGCTGAAATGCCTGCAGTTCAATGTTCCATTCAGCGACCCTCCCAACTGAGTTGGGGCTCCTAAGTACTCTTTCCAAGGGGTATGCTGAGACGACTTTGATGGGATGGCCTTGGAAGTAGTGGCGCAGCTTGCGTGAGGCCACTAGTAGCGCGAGGAGGAGTTTTTGAGGCATGGGGTACCGTGCCCTTGCATCCCGTAGCACCGTGCTGACGAAGTACACGGGATGCTCGACGAGGTTGAGGGTGCTGGCGCAGCTTGCATCCTCCAGAGGTCGAGGCGTCTCTTGAGACGACAGAGCCCCTAGTGCTTGGTCGCCTGAAGAGGCCTCTCCTGCTCCGGGTGCGTTCTCCTGCTGCGGCTGTTCCTTTCCGGCTGCGGTTGCGGCCTTCGCGAGGCCCTCCCAGCTCTGCTTTGCTTTAGTTCGGACGGTTGATGCGGCCTTGGCACATCGCTCCTCCCTGACCGCCACCAGGGCTGTGCTAGCGGAGTAGGGGATGGCCACAAGGTAGAGCACTAGGAGCTCCCGAGGACGCGGAGCTACCATCACTGGTGGGCTGGTAAGGTACCTCTTGAGGTCTTGAAATGCCTTGTCAGCCTCTTCAGTCCATTCGAATGGGCCCTTTTTCTTCATTAGCTTGAAGAAGGGCAGCGCTCATTCCCCCAGCTTGGAGATGAAGCGCCGCAGTGCAGTTACATGCCTAGTGAGCTTCTGCATTTCTCTGAGGGTCCTTGGCGGGCTCATGTCTTCAAATGCCCTGACCTTCTCCAGGTCGGCCTCGATGCCCCTGTGGGACACGAGGAAACCCAGGAGCTTGCCCGAGGGGACTCCAAACACGCACTTCTCCGGGTTGAGCCGTAGGTCCACTTCGTTGAGGCTCGCAAAGGTTTCTTCCAGGTCCTGTATCAGGGTTCTTGCCTCACGAGACTTCACCACAATGTCATCGACGTAAGCTTCAGCGTTCCTCCCGAGCTGCCGGCCTAAGGCGATGTGCATCAGCCGCTGAAAGGTCGCGCCTGCGTTGCGCAACCCAAATGGCATGCACGTATAGCAGTACACTCCACACGGGGTCAGGAAAGCCGTCTTCTCCACGTCTTCTACCGCCATCTTGATCTGGTGATAGCCCGAGAAGGCATCTAGGAAGCACAATAGGTCACACTCTGCGGTGGAGTCGACTATCTGGTCAATGCGGGGGAGCGGAAATGGATCCTGCGGGCAGGCCTTGTTGAGGTTGGTGAAGTCGACACACATGCGCTCCTTTCCTCCCTTTTTTGGCACAACGACCGGATTAGCCAGCCAATCAGGGTAGCGGACCTCGCGGATAACTCCTGCCGCCTCTAGCTTCCGGGTCTCTTGAACGATGAAAGCCTGTTTCTCAGTGGACTGCCGCCTCGCCTTCTGCTTCACGGGGCGCACATTGGGGCACACGTTGAGGTGATGCTCAATCACTTTCCTTGGGACCCCTGCTAACTGATCAGGTTCCCACGCGAACACCTTCTTGTTCGCACGCAGGAACCTCACCAGGGCCTCCTCCTGCTCGGGCTCGAGGCTGGCCCCTATGGTGAAGGTGGCGCCAGTGGACCCATCCTCGTCGACTGGTACCTGCTTGGTTTCCACCTTGTATTGGGTGAATAGCTGCTTCTTTTTAGCCGGTGCAGCCCCCTTGGGCTCAAGGGCGTCGGTGCTAGTGGGGTGTGCCACCGCGGCCGCCCTGAAAACAAGCTGGAGCACCTGGAGCGCATCCCTTGTGTCTCCTGACACGGTGAGGACACCGCTGCTCCCAGGCATCTTCATGAGGTTCTACGCCTGGTGAGTTGCTGCCATGAACCGAGCCAAGGCTGGATAGCCGAGGATGGCGTTGAAGGGGAGGCCAATGGGGGTGATGTCGAAGTCGATCAGCTCCGTGCGGAAGTTGTCATAGGTGCCGAAGGTCACTGGGAGGCGGATCTGTCCCAAGGAGGCGGTGGAACCGGCTCCGACGCCCGAGAAAGTCCTGCTGGGTTGGAGCCGCTCCAGCGGCACGTGGAGGAGGCTGAAGGCCTCCTCCGAGAGCATGTTGAGGCCGACACCACCATCGATTAGGGTCCTGGTGACGGCCACTTGGCAGATGGTGGGGGTGCACAGCATCGGGAGCGCGCCCGAACCGATGGGGTTGAAGGGGTGATCCTCTGAGTCGAAGGTTAGATCGGCCTCGGGCACCACCCAGCCCGGGAGGGGGGGGGCTTCTCGTTGCTTGGAGGCAGTGCTGATCCGGCGGGTGAATGGCTTGATGTGATGGCTGGAGGGTGGTGCCTGGGAGCCACCCAGGAGAGCTGCGACGACGGGCGGCGTTGGTGCGGCAAAATGGAGGTGACAGAAGCCATCAGCAGGTGGAGGAGCCACGTGCGTGGGATGCCGATGAGGGCCATGGGTAACCAGTTGGCCATCACCTGGTCGTCGCCCCCGGCTCTGAGGACGGCCTCCTCATACGCCAGCAGGAAAATCATCGGGTATGTCGCGCCGTTGTAGCACAGCGGCATCTCGGGCTTGAACTTGTGCGGCCACAGCTCCTGTCGCAAGGTGGGGGCCAAGGCCCGGAGCCCCCTGGCCCCAGTGCCGGCATCCGCTGCTGGAGCGGGCGGCGTGTTGTTCGCCATGAGGGCGGGATGTGATGTTGGGGGAGAGCGGGTCGTCAGGAGGGAGAACTCCGCCGCACCCCCTACCTGGCGCGCCAAATGTCGGATTTCAGGTTCCGGCAGACCCTTGAGGTTCGAACACTGGGGTGCGCGCGGAGATCTCTCCCCTACCGATCTACGTCCAATCTCCTCGTGTGATCTAAGCTGGAAACAACGAACAACACAAGGGACACGAGGTTTATACTGGTTCGAGCCACCGTTGTGGTGTAATACCCTACTCCATGTGTGGTGTGGTGGATTGCCTCAGGGGCTGATGATGAACAGTACCAGGAAAGAACAGCCTCGCGAGAGGTGTTCTTGAGCCGGTGTAATGAACTGTTTGGGTGAGTTCAGTCGCCTCTCTCTCTCTCTCTCTCTCTCTGCTAGGCTCTACCTGATCTCTAGATGTCCCCCTACTCTGTGGTGGCTAGCTCTATTTATAGAGGCCCCGGGCCTCTCCCCAAATAATGAGCGGGAAGGGCGCCAACAATTGGCCGTTTTGAAGGGGAACATCTAGTACAAGTTATCCTGACCAAAGGTGGTCTTCGACTGCCAAAAGCACTGGTGATGACGCCGTCTTGGGCTCCACGGTGACCTCCGTCCTGCCGCTCTATTGGTCTTGGTCTCGTTGCACCGGAATGGTAACCTTTGCCCGATGCTTGGCCTATGCTTGCTACCTTTGCACCAAAGGGGAAACAAGGACACTGCGTAGGCAGGCGCCCGCCTGGCACCCGCCTGGTCTCGATCGTCATGGCTTGCATCACGGGCTCCTCGTGAGGTACCCCAGCCTTGATCTCTCTGCCTCCTCGCGAGCCTGCCTGATGAGGCTGCCTCTGAGGAAGCTTTTTTTCGTCCGCCCCGCGAGGCTTGGCCCCTCGCGAGGATCTTAAGCTTGAGCTGATGAAGATGGGCCACGCTGGACCCCTACTTGAGCCACGCCGCAGACCGCAGGCAGGCAAGTCTGGGGACCCCCGTTCCCAGAACGCCGACACATATGTCCATGTAGCATGTCTACTGTATTGTCTCCTCACATTCGTTGACATCTAAGGATAAAGATGAAGGAAATAGCCCTAGAGGCAATAATAAAGTTGTTTCTTATATTTCCTTATATCATGATAAATGTTTATTATTCATGCTAGAATTGTATTAACTGGAAACTTAGTACATGTGTGAATACATAGAGAAACAAAGTGTCACTAGTTTGCCTCTACTTGACTAGCTCGTTGAATCAATGATGGTTACGTTTCCTAACCATAGACATGAGTTGTCATTTGATTAATGGAGTCACATCATTGGAGAATGATGTGATTAACTTGACCCATTCATTAGCTTAGCATGATGATCGTTTAGTTTGTTGCTATTGCTTTCTCCATAACTATACATGTTCCTATAACTATGAGATCATGCAACTCCCGAATACCGGAGGAACACTTTGTGTGCTAACAAACGGTACAACGTACCTGGGTGATTATAAAGGTGCTCTACAGGTGTCTCCGATGGTGTTTGTTGAGTTGGCACGGATCAAGATTAGGATTTGTCACTCCGATTGTCGAAGAGGTATCTCTGGGCCCTCTCGGTAATGTACATCACAATAAGCCTTGCAAGCAATGTAGCTAATGAGTTAGTTACGGGATGTAGCATTACGAACAAGTAAAGAGACTTGCCGGTAACGAGATTGAACTAGGTATTGAGATACCGTCGATCGAATCTCGGGCAAGTAATGTACCGATGACAAAGGGAACAACATATGTTGTTATGCGGTTTGACCGATAAAGATCTTCGTAGAATATGTAGGAACCAATATGAGCATCCAGGTTCTGCTATTGGTTATTGACCGGAGATGAGTCTTTGTCATGTCTACATAGTTCTCGAACCCGTAGTGTCCGCACGCTTAACGTTCGGTGACGATCGGTATTATGAGTTTATGTGTTTTGATGTACCGAAGGTAGTCCGAAGTCCCGGATATGATCACGGACATGACGAGGAGTCTCGAAATGGTTGAGACATAAAGATCGATATGGGACGGCTATATTCGGACAGAGGAAGTGTTCCGGGTGATTTCGGAGAAAACCGGAGTGCCGGAGGGGTTACCGGAACCCCCCGGGGAAGTACTTGTCTTAGTGGGCCTTAGGGGAGAGAGAGGGCAGCAGCCCAGGAGGTGGCGCCCCCCAAGGGGAGTCCGAATAGGACTAGGGGAAGGGGCGCGGCCCCTCTTTCCCTCTCCCTTTCCCTCTCTTTTCCTCCCCCTTCCTCCATCCTAGTAGGACTAGGAAAGGATGAATCCTACTCCTACTAGGAGGAGGATTCCTCCTCTCCTTGGGCGCCACTAGGGACGGCCGGCCTCCCCCCTTGCTCCTTTATATACGGGGCAGGGGGCACCCTAGGACACACAAGTTGATTGTTCCAAGCCGTGTGCGGTGCCCCCCTCCACCATGATCCACCTTGATCTTATCGTAGCGGTGCTTAGGCGAAGCCCTGTTCCAGTAGCAACATCATCATCGTCATCATGCCGTCGTGCTGACGAAGCTCTCCCTCAAAGCTCTACTGGATCTCACGGGACGTCACCGAGCCAAATGTGCGCAGATCGCGGAGGTGCCGTACCTTCGGTGCTGAGATCGGTCGATCGTGAAGACGTATGACTACATCAACCGCGTTGTCATAACGCTTCCGCTTATGGTCTACGAGGGTACGTAGACGATACTCTCCCCTCTCGTTGCTATGCATCACCATGATCTTGCGTGTGCATAGGAATTTTTTTGAAATTACTGCATTACCTAACAGTTGCATCCGAGCCAGGTTTATGCGTAGATGTTATATGCACGAGTAGAACACAAAGAAGTTGTGGGCGTGGGTATATACATATTGCTTGTCGTCACTAGTTGATTCTTGATTCAGCGGTATTGTTGGATGAAGCGGCCCAGACCGACATTATGCGTACGCTTACACGAGACTGGTTCTACCGACATGCTTCGCACACAGGTGGCTGGTGGGTGTTAGTTTGTCCAACTTTAGTTGAATCGGATCCAATGAACAAGGTTCTTTCTGAAGATCAAAAAGCAATCACTATACGGTGTTGTGGTTTTTGATGTGTAGGTAAGAACGGTTCTTGCTCAGCCCGTAGCAGCCACGTAAAACTTGCAACAACAAAGTAGAGAACGTCTAACTTGTTTTTGCAGGGCATGTTGTGATGTGATATGGCCAAGACATGATGCTAAATTTTATTGTATGAGATGATCATGTTTTGTAACACAGTTATCGACAACTGGCAGTAGCCATATGGTTGTCGCTTTATAGTATGAAATGCAATCGCCATGTAATTGCTTTACTTTATCACTAAGCGGTAGCGATAGTCGAGAAGCAATAGTTGGTGAGATGACAATGATGCTTCGATGGATATCAAGGTTTCAAGCCAGTGACGATGGTGATCATGATGGTGCTTTGGAGATGGAGATCAAAGGCACAAGATGATGATGGCCATATCATATCACTTATATTGATGGCATGTGATGTTTATCCTTTATGCATCTTATTTTGCTTAGTTCGGCAGTAGCATCATAAGATGATCTCTCACTAAGTTTCAAGGTATAAGTGTTCTCCCTGAGTATGCATCGTTGCTACAGTTCGTCGTGCCGAGACACCACGTGATGATCGGGTGTGATAAGCTCTACGTTCACATACAACGGGTGCAAGCCAGTTTTGCACACGCGGAATACTCGGGTTAAACTTGACGAGCCTAGCATATGCAGATATGGCCTCGGAACACTGAGATCGAAAGGTCGAGCATGAATCATATAGTAGATATGATCAACATAGTGATGTTCACCATTGAAAACTACCCCATCTCACGTGATGATCGGACATGGTTTAGTTGATATGGATCACGTGATCACTTAGATGATTAGAGAGATGTTTATCTAAGTGGGAGTTCTTAAGTAATTTGATTAATTGAACTTTAATTTATCATGAACTTAGTACCTGATAGTATTTTGCATGTCTATGTTGTTATAGATAGATGACCCATGCTGTTGTTTCGTTGAATTTTAATGCGTTCCTAGAGAAAGCTAAGTTGAAAGATGATGGTAGCAACTACACGGACTGGGTCCGTAACTTGAGGATTATCCTCATTGCCGCGCAGAAGAATTATGTCCTGGAAGCACCCCTAGGTGACAAACCCGCTGCAGGAGCAACACCAGATGTTGTGAACACCTGGCAGAGCAAAGCTGATGACTACTCGATAGTTCGGTGTGCCATGCTTTGCGGCTTAGAACCGGGACTTCAACGACGTTTTGAACGTCACGGAGCATATGAGATGTTCCAGGAGTTGAAGTTAATATTTCAAGCAAATGCTCGAATTGAGAGATATGAAGTTTCCAATAAGTTCTACAGCTGCAAGATGGAGGAGAATAGTTCTGTCAGTGAACATATACTCAGAATGTCTGGGTACCACAACCACTTGACTCAAGTGGGAGTTAATCTTCCTGATGATAGTGTCATTGACAGAGTTCTTTAATCACTGCCACCAAGCTACAAGAGCTTCGTGATGAACTATAATATGCAAGGGATGGATAAGAAAATTCCTAAGCTCTTCGAAATGCTAAAGGCTGCGGAGGTAGAAATCAATAAGGAGCATCAAGTGTTGATGGTCAACAAGACCACTAGTTTCAAGAAAAAGGGTAAAGGGAAGAAGGGGAACTTCAAGAAGAACATCAAGCCAGTTGCTGCTCAAGTGAACAAACCCAAGTCTGGACCTAAGCCTGAGACTGAGTGCTTCTACTGCAAAGTAACTGGTCACTGGAAGCGGAACTGCCCCAAGTATTTGGCGGAGAAGAAGGATGGCAAAGTGAAAGGTATATTTGATATACATGTTATTGATGTGTACCTTACTAATGCTCACAGTAGTGCCTGGGTATTTGATACTGGTTTAATTGCTAACATTTGCAACTCGAATCGGGGGCTACAGATTAAGCGAAGACTAGCTAAGGACGAGGTGACAATGCATGTGGGAAATGGTTCCAAAGTCGATGTGATCGCCGTCGGCATGCTACCTCTACATCTACCTTCAGGATTAGTATTAGACCTAAATAATTGTTATTTGGTGCCAGCGTTGAGCATGAACATTATATCTGGATCTTGTTTGATGCGAGACAATTATTCATTTAAATCAGAGAATAATGGTTGTTATATTTATATGAGTAATATCTTTTATGGTCATGCACCCCTGATGAGTGGTCTATTTTTACTAAATCTTGATAGTAGTGATACACATGTTCATAGTATTGAAGCCAAAAGATGCAAAGTTGATAATGACAATGCAACTTATTTGTGGCACTACCGTTTAGGTCATATTGGTGTAAAGCGCATGAAGAAACTCCATTCTGATGGACTTCTGGAATCACTTGATTATGAATCACTTGGTACTTGCGAACCATGCCTCATGGGCAAGATGACTAAAACTCCGTTCTCCGGAACAATGGAGCGAGCAACAGAATTATTGGAAATCATACATACTGATGCATGTGGTCCAATGAACATTGAAGCTCGCGGCGGATATCATTATTTTCTCACCTTCACAGATGATTTGAGCAGATATGGGTATATCTACTTAATGAAACATAAGTCTGAAACATTTGAAAAGTTCAAAGAATTTTAGAGTGAAGTGGAAAATCATTGTAACAAGAAAATCAAGTTTCTACAATCTGATCGTGGAGGTGAATATTTAAGTTATGAGTTTGGACTTCATTTGAAACAGTGCGGAATAGTTTCGCAACTCACGCCACCTGGAACACCACAGTGTAATGGTGTGTCCGAACGTCGTAATTGTACTTTACTAGATATGGTGCGATTTATGATGTCTCTCATTGATTTACCGCTATCATTTTGGTGTTATGCTTTAGAGACAGCTGCATTCATGTAAAATAGGGCACCATCTAAATCTATTGAGACGACACCTTATGAACTGTGGTTTGGCAAGAAACCCAAGTTGTCGTTTCTTAAAGTTTGGGGCTGCGATGCTTATGTGAAAAAGCTTCAACCTGATAAGCTCGAACCCAAATCGGAGAAATGTGTCTTCATAGGATACCCAAAGGAGACTGTTGGGTACACCTTCTATCACAGATCCGAAGGCAAGATATTCGTTGCTAAGAATGGATCCTTTCTAGAGGAGTTTCTCTCGGAAAAAGCGAGTGGGAGGAAAGTAGAACTTGATGAAGTAATTGTGCCTACTCCCTTATTGGAAAGTAGTTCATCACTGAAATCAGTTCTAGTGATTCCTACACCAGTAACTGAGGAAGCTAATGATGATGATCATGAAACTTCTGATCAAGTTACTACCGAACCTCGTAGGTCAACCAGAGTAAGATCTGCACTAGAGTGGTACAGTAATCCTATTGTGGAAGTCATGTTACTTGACCACGACGAACCTACGAACTATGAGGAAGCGATGATGAGCCTAGATTCCGCAAAATGGCTTGAGGCCATGAAATCTGAGATGGGATCCACGTACGAGAACAAAGTATGGACTTTGGTTGACTTGCCCGATGATCGGCAGGCCATAGAGAATAAATGGATCTTCAAGAAGAAGACTGACGCTGATGGTAATGTTACTGTCTACAAAGTTGGACTTGTTGCAGAAGTTTTTCGACAAGTTCAAGGAGTTGACTACGATGAGACCTTCTCACCCGTAGCGATGCTTAAGTCCGTCCGAATCATGTTAGCAATTGCCGCATTTTATGATCATGAAATTTGGCAAATGGATGTCAAACTGCATTCCTTAATGGATACCTTAAGGAAGAGTTGTATATGATGCAACCAGAAGGTTTTGTCGATCCAAAAGGTGCTAACAAAGTGTGCAAGCTCCAGCGATCCATTTATGGATTGGTGCAAGCCTCTCGGAGTTGGAATATACACTTTTATAGTGTGATCAAAGCATATGGTTTTGTACAGACTTTTGGAGAAGCATGTATTTACAAGAAAGTGAGTAGGGGCTCCGTAGCATTTCTAATATTATATGTAGATGACATATTGTTGATCGGAAATGATACTGAATTTCTGAATAGCATAAAAGGATATTTGAATAAGATTTTTTTAATGAAAGACCTCGGTGAAGCTTCTTATATATTAGGCATCAAGATCTATAGAGATAGATCAAGACGCTTGCTTGTACTTTCACAAAGCACATACCTTGATAAAGTTTTGAGGAAGTTTAAAATGGATCAGGCAAAGAAAGGGTTCTTGCCTGTATTACAAGGTGTGAAGTTGAGTCAGACTCAATGCCCGACCACTGCAGAAGATAGAGAGAAAATGAAAGGTGTTCCCTATGCTTCAGCTATAGGTTCTATCATGTATGCAATGCTGTGTACCAGACCTGATGTGTGCCTTGCTATAAGTTTAGCAGGGAGGTACCAAAGTAATCCAGGAGCGGATCACTGGACAGTGGTCAAGAACATCCTGAAATACCTGAAAAGGACCAAGGATATGTTTCTCGTATATGGAGGTGAAAAAGAGCTCATCATAAACGGTTACGTCGATGCAAGCTTTGACACTGATCCGGATGACTCTAAGTCAGAAACCGGATACGTATATTTATTAAATGGTGGAGCTGTCAGTTGGTGCAGTTCCAAGCAGAGCGTCATGGCGGGATCTACGTGTGAAGTAGAATACATAGCTCCTTCGGAAGCAGCAAATGAAGGAGTCTAGGTGAAGGAGTTCATATCCGATCTAGGTGTTATACCTAGTGCATCGGGTCCAATGAAAATCTTTTGTGACAATACTGGTGTAATTGCCTTGGAAAAGGAATCCAGATTTCACAAGAGAACCAAGCACATCAAGAGACGCTTTAATTCCAGCCGCGATCAAGTCAAGGAGGGAGACATACAGATTTGATAGATACATACGGATCTGAATGTTGCAGACCCATTAACTAAGCCTCTCTCATGAGCAAAACATGATCAGCACCAAGACTCCATGGGTGTTAGAATCATTACAATGTAATCTAGATTATTGATTCTAGTGGAAGTGGGAGACTGAAGGAAATATGCCCTAGTGGCAATAATAAAGTTGTTATTTATATTTCCTTATATCATGATAAATGTTTATTATTCATGCTAGAATTGTATTAACCGGAAACTTAGTACATGTGTGAATACATAGACAAACAAAGTGTCACTAGTTTGCCTCTACTTGACTAGCTCGTTGAATCAATGATGGTTACGTTTCCTAACCATAGACATGAGTTGTCATTTGATTAACGGGATCACATCATTGGAGAATGATGTGATTGACTTGACCCATTCGTTAGCTTAGCACGATGATCGTTTAGTTTGTTGCTATTGCTTTCTCCATAACTATACATGTTCCTATAACTATGAGATCATACAACTCCCGAATACCAGAGAACACTTTGTGTGCTACCAAACGTCACAACGTAACTGGGTGATTATAAAGGTGCTCTACAGGTGTCTCCGATGGTGTTTGTTGAGTTGGCATGGATCAAGATTAGGATTTGTCACTCCGATTGTCGGAGAGGTATCTCTGGGCCCTCTCGATAATGTACATCACAATAAGCCTTGCAAGCAATGTACCTAATGAGTTAGTTACGGGATGTAGCATTATGAACAAGTAAAGAGACTTGCTGGTAACGAGATTGAACTAGGTATTGAGATACCGACGATCGAATCTCGGGCAAGTAACGTACCGATGACAAAGGGAACAACGTATGTTGTTATGTGGTTTGACCGATAAAGATCTTCGTAGAATATGTAGGAACCAATATGAGCATCCAGGTTCCACTATTGGTTATTGACCGGAGATGAGTCTCGACCATGTCTACATAGTTCTCGAACCCATAGGGTCTGCACGCTTAACGTTCGCTGACAATCGGTATTATGAGTTTATGTGTTTTGATGTACCAAAGGTAGTTTAGAGTCCCAGATATGATCACGGACATGACGAGGAGTCTCGAAATGGTCGAGACATAAAGATCAATATATTGGACAGCTATATTCAGACACTGGAAGTGTTCCGGGTGATTTCAGAGAAAACCGGAGTGCCGGAGGGGTTACCGGACCCCCCGGGGAAGTATTGGGCCTTAGTGGGCCTTAGGGGAGAGAGAGGGCAACAACCGAGGAGGTGGCGCCCCCCCAAGGGGAGTCCGAATAGGACTAGGGGAAGGGGGCGCGACCCCTCTTTCCCTCTCGCTCTCCCTCTCTTTCCTTACCGCATCCTCCTTCCTAGTAGGACTAGGAAAGGATGAATCCTACTCCTACTAGGAGGAGGATTCCTCCTCTCCTTGGGCGCCACTAGGGCCGTCCGGCCTCCCCCTTGCTCCTTTATATACGGGGGAAGGGGGGCACCCTAGGACACACAAGTTGATTGTTCCAAGCCATGTGAGGTGCCCCCCTCCACCATAATTGTCGGCGTCCTAGGAACGGGGGTCCCCAGACTTGCCTGCCTGCGGCCCACAGCGTGGCTGAGCTAGCAGGTCTGGACGACCCATCTTCATCGATGAGGTATTCAAGACCCTCGCGAGGGGGCCAAGCCTCGCGAGGCGGACGACGCAAGACCTCCTCAGAAGCGGCCTCGCTAGGCAGGCTCACGAGGGGTGGAGAGATCAAGGCAAGGCAAACCTCACGAGGTCCTCGTGATGCGAGCCATGACGATCGAGGCCAGGCAGGCGCCAGGCGGGCGCCAGCGCGCGCATCGTCCTTGCTTCCTCTTTGGTGCCAAGGGGGCAAGTGCAGGCGCGGAGTACCGAGGCATCAAGGAAAGGTTTCCATATCGGTGCAACGAGACCAAGACCAGCAGGACGGCAAGACAGAGGTCACCATGGAGCCCAAGACGGCGTCACCACCAGAGCCTTTTGCAGGTGAAGACTACTATTGTCAGGATAAGCTATACTAGTTGTCCCCTTTCAAATTGGCCGTTGTTGGCTCCCTTCCCGCTCAATATTTGGGAAGAGGACCAGGGCCATATAAGTAGAATTAGCCACCACAGTAGGGGAGAGGAAAAAAGAGGAGAAAGGAGGGAGAACTCATTCAGAGGCATCTCACGCACACAAGTTCGCCAAGCACAAGAACACCTCAACCTCAGGAGGCTCTTCTTCCCCTTGTACTGTTCATCATCAGCCCAAGAGGCAATCCACCACAACCACACTGGAGTAGGGTATTACACCATAATGATGGCCCGAACCAGTATAAATCTTGTGTCTTTGTGTCGCCAAGTTCGTCGAGTTCGTCCACGAGATCTTAGAGACCTAGGGCGTGGATCGATAGGGAGAAAACCTTCGCGCGCACCCCAGTGTTCGAACCTCGAGGGTTTTGCTAGAACCCGTGATCCGACAATAATCCACCTCGGTCATATCGTAGCGATGCTTAGGCGAAGCCCTGTTCCGGTAGCAACATCATCACCGTCATCATGCCGTCGTGCCGACGAAGCTCTCCCTTGAAGCTCTACTGGATCGTGAGTTCGCGGGACGTCACCGAGCCGAACGTGTGCAGATCACGGAGGTGTCGTACCTTCGGTGTTGAGATCGGTCGATCGTGAAGACGTACGACTACATCAACCGCGTTGTCATAACGCTTCCGCTTATGGTCTACGAGGGTACGTAGACAATACTCTCCCCTCTCGTTGTTATGCATCACCATGATCTTGCGTGTGCGTAGGAATTTTTTTGAAATTACCGCATTACCCAACAAAAGAGACATGGTTTAAAGTAGGATGAACATACTATGACATCATTCATATCATGGGCAAACAGATATAAAACAAACAGGCTGTTGTATCATTGTGTGCGCACATGAACATCACAACTAAATTACAGATCAAGACCAAAAGAATATCCTTCATCTCTTTTAAACCATGTAAGGTGAAATGATACGTTAAGACAAATGTGTATAAAAGTGAACAGAGTAACTGACATTGGCTGCAAACCAAGCAGTTAAATGAACACATCATAGTACCAATCAGTTCAAAGGCAGGAGAAGTAAGGACTTACAACAGCGGCCTGAACTGGTGTGCTCATGCCCTTCATCTTGCTGGTGTGGCAATCCTTGAAGATTTGCAGTGCATTCGGTTCAGGTTCTGTTTGGTCCGTACGGGTTTTCCTCTATATTTGGAACAAGTCAATATAGATACGATAATATGGCACAGAAAAAAGAAGGAAGTAGCAGCTTACTCTTTTCCTTCCTCTTTTTTGATTTTGCCTTGTCAAGTCAAACCCATAAGAAAAAGGAATAAAATTTGCTCTTCAGAACTCATTGATGCATGATACCGACGATCACTGCTTTCATGTAAGACAACCGCATGATAGGAGGACGGAATATGTATGAAAAACAGTACAACATGACATATTGACATGTATGATGTATAAAGTGTAAACTAAGAAGGTGTTTGAACTAGTTAGAAGCAATGCAAGCTAGAAACCATATGAAAGATGAAACCAATATCACTCTACCAAATTAAAAGGGTGCCCTAACAAATGTATTTGACCAAATTAGAAGCTATACATCACAACGGGCTGTTGGGGATTGTAGCAGAAATTTAAAATTTTCTACGCATCACTAAGATCAATCTATGGAGTAATCTAGCAACGAGGGGAAGGGGAGTGCATCTACATATCCTTGTAGATCGCTAAGCGGAAGCGTTACTAGAACACGGATGAGGTAGTCATACTCGTAGCGATTCAGACCGCGGTCAATTCCGATCTAAGCGCCGAACAACGACGCGTCCGCGTTCAACACACGTGCAGCCCGGTGACGTCTCCCATGCCTTGATCCAGCAAGGAGAGAGGGAGAGGTTGGGGAAGACTCCGTCCGGCAGCAGCACGACGGCGTGGTGGTGGTGGAGGAGCGCGGTACTCCAGCAGGGCTTCGCCAAGCACTACGAGAGACGAGGAGGGAGAGAGGTAGGGCTGCGCCTTGGGAGAGAGAGACTCGTTTGTTGTGCAGCCCCAAAACCTCCACTATATATAGGGGCAAGGGCAAGGGAAGGCGCCCTAGGGTTTTCCCTAGGGGGGGGGGCAGCCAGGGCAGATGGGATCTCCCCCTTGGGTGACTTGGCCCCCAAGCCAGGAGGTGGGAACCCTAGATGGGGTGCCCCAAACCCCCTGGTCACGTGGGAATAGGTGAGGGGGGCGCACAGCCCCTTAGTGGGCTGGTTTGCCCCTTCCCTTGGCCCATGAAGCCCCCCAACACTTGGCGGGCCTCCCGAAACACCTTTCGGTCATGCTGGTCATCACCCGGTACCTCCGGAACACTTCCGGCCTCCAAAACCCTTCGTCCAGTATATCAATCTTCACCTCCGGACCATTCCGGAACTCCTCGTGACGTCCGGGATCTCATCCGGGACTCCGAACAACATTCGGTAACCGCGTACATACTTTCCCTATAACCCTAGCGTCATCGAACCTTAAGTGTGTAGACCCTACGGGCTCGGGAATAATGCAGACATGACCGAGACATCTCTCTAGTCAATAACCAACAGCGGGATCTGGATACCCATGTTGGCTCCCAGATGTTCCATGATGATCTCATCGGATGAACCACGATGTCAAGGATTCAGTCAATCCCGTATACAATTCCCTTTGTCTACCGGTATAGTACTTGCCCGATATTCAATCATCGGTATCCCGATACCTTGTTCAATCTCGTTACCGGCAAGTCTCTTTACTGGTTCCGTAACACATCATCCCGTGATCAACTCCTTGGTCACATTGTGCACATTATGATGATGTCCTACCGAGTGGGCCCAGAGGTACCTCTCCGTTTACACGGAGTGACAAATCCCAGTCTCAATTCGTGCCAACCCAACAGACACTTTCGGAGATACCCGTAGTGCACCTTTATAGCCACCCAGTTACGTTGTGGCATTTGGTACACCCAAAGCATTCCTACGGTATCCGGGAGTTGCAGAATCTCATGGTCTAAGGAAATGATACTTGACATTAGAAAAGCTTTAGCGGACGAACTATACGATCTTGTGCTAGGCTTAGGATTGGGTCTTGTCTATCACATCATTCTCCTAATGATGTGATCCCGTTATCAATGACATCCAATGTCCATGGTCAGGAAACCATGACCATCTATTGATCAACGAGCTAGTCAACTAGAGGCTTACCAGGGACATGTTGTGGTCTATGTATTCACACATGTATTACGGTTTCCGGTTAATACAATTATACCATGAACAATAGACAATTATCATGAACAAGGAAATACAATAATAACCATTTTATTATTGCCTCTAGGGCATATTTCCAATAGTCTCCCAGTTGCACTAGAGTCAATAATCTAGTTCACATCACTGAATCCAACACCCATGGGGTTTGTTCATATCTTGCTTGTGAGAGAGGTTTATTAGTCAATGAGTCTGAACCTTTCAAATCCATGTGTGCTTTACAAATCTCTATGTCATCTTGTAGATGCAGCTACCACGCGCTACTTGGAGCTATTCCAAATAACTGTTCTACTATACGAATCCGGTTTACTACTCAGAGTCATCCGGATTAGTGTCAAAGTTTGCATCGACGTAACCCTTTACGACGAACTCTTTTACCACCTCCATAATCGAGAAAATTCCTTAGTCCACTAGTTACTAAGGATAAGTTCGGCCGTTGTCGTGTGATCCATTCCTGGATCACTCTTGTACCCCTTGACTGACTCATGGCAAGGCACACTTCAGGTGCGGTACACAGCATAGCATACTGTAGAGCCTACGTCTAAAGCATAGGGGACGACCTTCATCCTTTCTCTCTCTTCTTCCGTGGTCAGGTCTTGAGTCTTACTCAATATTCACACCTTGTAACACAACTAAGAACTCCTTCTTTGCTGATCTATTTTGAACTCCTTCAAAATCTTGTCACGGTATGTATTCATTCGAAGTACTATTAAGCATTTTTGATCTATCCTTATAGATCTTGATGCTCAATGTTCAACTAGCTTAATCCAGATTTTCCATTGAAAAACACTTTTCAAATAACCCTGCATGCTTTCCAGAAATTCTACATCATTTCTGATCAACAATATGTTAACAACATATACTCATCAAAAATTCTATAGTGCTCCCACTCACTTCTTTGGAAATACAAGTTTCTCATAAACTTTGTATAAACCCCAAATCTTTGATCATCTCATCAAAGCGTACATTCCAACTCCGAGATGCTTACTCCAGTCCTTAGAATGATTGCTGGAGCTTTGCATACTTGTCAGCATCTTTCAGGATTGACAAAACCTTCTGGTTGTATCACATACAACCTTTCCTCAAGAAAAATGTCGAGGAAACAATGTTTTTTACATCCTATCTGCAAGATTTCATAAATAATGCAGTAACTGCTAACATAATTCCAACAGACTCTTAGCATCGCTACGAGTGAGAAAGTCTCATTGTAGTCAACTCCTTGAACTTGTCGGGAAACATCTTAACGACAAGTCAAGCTTTCTTAATGGTGACACTTACCATCATTGTCTGTCTTCCTTTTAAAATCCATCTGCACCCAACAGCCTTACGACCATCAAGTGGTTCTTTCAAAGTCTGAACTTTATTTTATACATGGATCCTCTCTCGAATTTTATGGCCTCGAGCCATTATTTGGAATCTGGGCCCACCATCACTTCTCCATAGCTCGTAGGTTCATTGTTGTCTAGCAACATGACTTCCAAGACAGGATTACGTACCACTCTGAAGTAGCATGCATCCTTGTCGACCTATGAGGTTTGGTAGTGACTTGATCCAAAGTTTCATGATCACTATCATAAGCTTCCACTTCAATTAGTGTAGGTGCCACAGGAACAACTTCCTGTGCCCTGCTACACACTAGTTGAAGTGACGGTTCAATAACCTCATCAAGTCTCCACCATCCTCCCACTCAATTATTTCGAGAGAAACTTTTCCTCGAGAAAGGACCCGTTTCTAGAAACAATCACTTTTGCTTCCGGATCTGAAATAGGAGGTATACCCAACTATTTTTGGGTATTCTATGAAGATGCATTTATCCACTTTGGGTTCGAGCTTATCAGCCTGAAACTTTTTCACATAAGCATCGCAGCCCCAAACTTTTAAGAAACGACAGCTTAGGTTTCTCTAAACCATAGTTCATACGGTGTCATCTCAACGGAATTGTGTGGTGCCCTATTTAAAGTGAGTGCGGTTGTCTCTAATGCCTAACCCATAAACGATAGTGGTAATTCGATAAGAGACATCATGGTATGCACCATATCCAATAGGGTGCAGTTGTGATGTTCGGACACACCATCACACTATGGTGGTCCAAGCGGTATTAGTTGTGAAACAATTTCCACAATGTCTTAATTATGTGCCAAACTCGTAACTCAGATATTCATCTCTATGATCATATCATAGACATTTTATCATCTTGTCACGACGATCTTCAACTTCACTCTGAAATTACTTAAACATTTCAATAATTCAGACTTGTGTTTCATCAAGTAAATATACTCAGCATCTACTCAAATCATCTGTGAAGTAAGAACATAACGATATCCACTGCGTGCCTCAGCACTCATTGGACTGCACACATCAAAATCTATTACTTCCAACAAGTTGCTTTCTTGTTCCATCTTACTGAAAACGAGGCCTTTCAGTCATCTTGCCCATGTGGTATGATTTGCATGTCTCAAGTGATTCAAAATCAAGTGAGTCCAAACGATCCATCTGCATTGAGTTTCTTCATGCATATCTACCAATAGACATGGTTCGCATGTCTCAATCTTTTCAAAAACGAGTGAGTCCAAAGATCCATCAACATGGAGCTTCTTCATGCATTTTATACCAACATGACTCAAATGGCAGTGCCACAAATATGTGGTACTATCATTACTATCTTATATCTTTTGGCATGAACATGTGTATCACTACGATCGAGATTCAATAAACCATTCATTTTAGGTGCAAGACCATTGAAGGTATTATTCAAATAACAGAGTAACTGAGGGAGTCCTGGATTAGGGGGTCTCCGGACAGCCGGACTATCTCCGTTGGCCGGACTATTAGACTATGAAGATACAAGATTGAAGACTTCGTCTCGTGTCTGGATGGGACTCTACTTGGCGTGGAAGGCAAGCTAGGCAATACAGATATGGATATCTCCTCCTTTGTAACCGACCTTGTGTAACCCTAACCCTCTCCGGTGTCTATATAAACCGAAGAGTTTTAGTCCGTAGGACAATAATCACAACATACAATCATACCATAGGCTAGCTTCTAGGGTTTAGCCTCTCTGATCTCGTGGTAGATCTACTCTTGTAACACCCATATCATCAATATTAATCAAGCAGGACGTAGGGTTTTACCTCCATCAAGAGGGCCCGAACCTGGGTAAAACATCATGTCACCTGCCTCCTGTTACCATCCGGCCTAGACGCACATTTCGGGACCCCCTACCCGAGATCCGCCGGTTTTGACACCAACAGTAACCATTATTCTCCTTAAATGAATAACCGTGTGGCGATAAACATAATCCAATCATGTCTATGCTCAACGCAAACCGCAAATAACAATTATTTCGGTTTAATACCAATCCCGATGGTAGAGGGAGCGTGCGATGTTTGATCACATCAACCTTGGAAACACTTCCAACACATATCGTCATCTCACCTTTAGCTAGTCTCCGCAGCCTTTTATTTCGAGTTACTAACGCTTAGCAACTGAACTGGTATTTATTACCCTGGTGCTACTAGGAGTACTAGTAAAGTACACAATAATATGACGTATATCCAAAATACTTCTATCGACCTTGCCAGCCTTCTCATCTACCAAGTATCTAGGGTAGTTCTACTTCAGTGACCGTTCCCCTCATTATAGAAGCACTTAGTCTCGGGTTTGGTTCAACCTTGGGTTTCTTCACTAGAGCAGCAACTGATTTGCCGTCTCATGAAGTATCCCTTCTTTCCCTTGCCCTTCTTGAAACTAGTGGTTTAACCATCAACAATTGATGCTCCTACTTGATTTCAACTTTTGCGGTGTCAAACATCGCGAGTTGCTCAAGGATCATCATGTCTATCCCTGATATGTTATAGTTCATTATGAAGCTCCAATAGCTTGGTGGCAGTGACTATGGAGAACCATCACTATCTCATCTGGAAGATTAACTCCCACTCGATTCAAGCGATTGCAGTACTCAGACAATCTGAGCACATGCTCAACAATTGAGTCTTTCTCCCTTAGTTTGCAGGCTTAAGAAACTTGTCAGAGGTCTCATACCTCTTGACGTGGGCATTAGTCTGAAATTCCAATTTCAGTCTTTGGAACATCTCATATGTTCTGCGACGTTTCAAAAACGTCTTTGGTGCCACAATTCTAAACCGTTAGTATTACGTACTGAACTATCATGTAGTCATCAAAACGTGTATGTCAGATGTTTCCCAACATCTACAGACGATGCTCGAGGTTCAACACACTGAGCGGTGCATTAAGGACATAACCCTTCTATGCAGCAATGAGGACAATCCTCAGTTCACAGACCCAGTCCGCATAATTGCTACTATCAACTCTCAACTAAATTTTCTCTAGGAACATATCTAAAATAGTAGAACCAAAGCGTGATCTACGACATAATTTGCAAAGACCTTTTGACTATGTTCATGATAATTAAGTTCATCTAATCAAATTATTCAATGAACTCCCACTTAGATAGACATCCCTCTAGTCATCTAAGTGATACATGATCCGAGTCAACTAGGCCGTGTCCGATCATCACGTGAGACGGACTAGTCATCATCAGTGAACATCTTCATGTTGATCGTATCCACTATACGACTCATGTTCGACCTTTCGGTCTTCCTGTTGGAAATATGCCCTAGAGGCAATAATAAATTGGTTATTATTATATTTCCTTGTTCATGATAATCGTTTATTATCCATGATAGAATTGTATTGATAGGAAACTCAAATACATGTGTGGATACATAGATAACACCATGTCCCTAGTAAGCCTCTAGTTGACTAGCTCGTTAATCAATAGATGGTTACGGTTTCCTGACCATGGACATTGGATGTCGTTGATAACGGGATCACGTCATTAGGAGAATGATGTGATGGACAAGACCCAATCCTAAGCCTAGCACAAAGATTGTGTAGTTCGTTTGCTAAAGCTTTTCTAATGTCAAGTATCATTTCCTTAGACCATGAGATTGTGCAACTCCCGGATACCGTAGGAATACTTTGGGTGTGCCAAACGTCACAACGTAACTGGTTGACTATAAAGGTGCACTACGGGTATCTCCAAAAGTGTCTGTTGGGTTGGCACGAATCGAGACTGGGATTTGTCACTCCGTGTGATGGAGAGGTATCTCTGGGCCCACTCGGTAGGACATCATCATAATGTGCACAATGTGATCAAGGAGTTGATCACGGGATGATGTGTTATGGAACGAGTAAAGAGACTTTCCGGTAACGAGATTGAACAAGGTATCGGGATACCGACGATCGAATCTCGGGCAAGTATCGTACCGCTAGACAAAGGGAATTGCATACGGGGTTGATTGAATCCTTGACATCGTGGTTCATCCGATGAGATCGTCGTGGAACATGTGGGAGCTAACATGGGTATCCAGATCCTGTTGTTGGTTATTGGCCGGAGAGTCGTCTCGGTCATGTCTACGTGTCTCCCGAACCCGTAGGGTCTACACACTTAAGGTTCGGTGATGCTAGGGTTATAGAGATATTAGTATGCGGTAACCCGAAAGTTGTTCGGAGTCCCGGATGAGATCCCGGACGTCACGAGGAGTTCCGGAATGGTCCGGAGGTAAATATTTATATATGGGAAGTCTTGTTTTGGTCGCCGGAAAAGTTTCGCGCATTATCGGTATTGTACCGGGAGTGCCGAAAGGGGTCCAGGGGTCCACCAAGGGGGTCCACCTGCCCCGGGGGGCCACATGGGCTGTAGGGGTGTGCGCCTTGGCCTATATGGGCCAAGAAACCAGCCCCAAGAGGCCCATGCACCAAGAGATAAGGGAAAGGGAGAGTCCTAAAGGGGGAAGGCACCTCCTAGGTGCCTTGGGGAGGATGGACTCCTCCCTGGCCGCACCCTTCCTTGGAGGAAGGGCCAAGGCTGCGCCTCCCCCCTCTCCCTTGGCCCTATATATAGTGGGGGGAAGGGAGGGCAGCCACACCCGAGCCCTGGCGCCTCCCTCTCCCTCCCATGACACATCTCCCTCCTCCCACAGCGCTTGGCGAAGCCCTGTTGGAATCCCGCTACTTCCACCACCACGCCGTCGTGCTGCTGGATCTCCATCAACCTCTCCTCCCCCCTTGCTGGATCAAGGAGGAGACGTCGCTGCTCCATACGTGTGTTGAACGCAGAGGTGTCATCCGTTCGGCGCTAGGATCATCGGTGATTTGGATCACGACGAGTACGACTCCATCAACCCCGTTCTCTTGAACGCTTCTGCGAATGATCTACAAGGGTATGTAGATCCACTCCTCCCTCGTTACTAGATGACTCCATAGATAGATCTTGGTGACACGTAGGAAAATTTTGAATTTATGCTACGTTCCCCATCAGTGGCATCATGAGCTAGGTCTATGCGTAGTTTCTATGCACGAGTAGAACACAAAGTAGTTGTGGGCGTTGATTTTGTTCAATATGCTTACCGTTACTAGTCCAATCTTGATTCGGCGGTATTGTGGGATGAAGCGGCCCGGACCGACCTTACACGTACTCTTACGTGAGACTGGTTCCACCGACTGACATGCACTAGTTGCATAAGGTGGCTAGCGGGTGTCTGTCTCTCCCACTTTAGTCGGATCGGATTCGATGAAAAGGGTCCTTATGAAGGGTAAATAGCAATTGGCATATCACGTTGTGGTTTTTGCGTAGGTAAGAAACGTTCTTGCTAGAAACCCATAGCAGCCACGTAAAACATGCAAACAACAATTAGAGGACGTCTAACTTGTTTTTGCAGGGTATGCTATGTGATGTGATATGGCCAAAAGGATGTGATGAATGATATATGTGATGTATGAGATTGATCATGTTCTTGTAATAGGAATCACGACTTGCATGTCGATGAGTATGACAACCGGCAGGAGCCATAGGAGTTGTCTTAATTTATTTATGACCTGCGTGTCAACATAAATGTCATGTAATTACTTTACTTTATTGCTAAAGCGTTAGCCATAGTAGTAGAAGTAATAGATGACGAGACAACTTTAAGAAGACACGATGATGGAGATCATGATGATGGAGATCATGGTGTCATGCCGGTGACAAGATGATCATAGAGCCCCAAGATGGAGATCAAAGGAGCTATATGATATTGGCCATATCATGTCACTATTATTTGATTGCATGTGATGTTTATCATGTTTTTGCATCTTGTTTACTTAGAATGACGGTAGTAAATAAGATGACCCCCCGTAATGATTTCAAGAAGGTGTTCCCCCTAACTGTGCACCGTTGCGACAGTTCGTTGTTTCGAAGCACCACGTGATGATCGGGTGTGATAGATTCTAACGTTCACATACAACGGATGTAAGACAGATTTACACACGCGAAACACTTAGGTTGACTTGACGAGCCTAGCATGTACAGACATGGCCTCGGAACACAAGAGACCGAAAGGTCGAGCATGAGTCGTATGGTAGATACGATCAACATGAAGATGTTCACCGATGATGGCTAGTCCGTCTCACGTGATGATCGGACACGACCTAGTTGACTCGGATCATGTAATCACTTAGATGACTAGAGGGATGTCTATCTGAGTGGGAGTTCATAAGATGAACTTAATTATCCTGAACATAGTCAAAAGGTCTTCGCAAATTATGTCATAGCTCGTGCTTCAGTTCTACTGTTTAGTTATGTTCCTAGAGAAAATTTAGTTGAAAGTTGATAGTAGCAATTATGCGGACTAGGTCCGTAAACTGAGGATTGTCCTCATTGCTTCATAGAAGGCTTATGTCCTTAATGCACCGCTCAGTGTGCTGAACCTCGAACGTTGTCTGTGGATGTTGCGAACATCTGACATACACATTTTGATAACTACGTGATAGTTCAGTTAAACGGTTTAGAGTTGAGGCACCGAAGACGTTTTGAAACGTCGCGAAACATATGAGATGTTTCGAGGGCTGAAATTGGGATTTCAGGCTCGTGCCCACGTTAAGAGGTATAAGACCTCCGATGATTTTCTTAGCCTGCAAACTAAGGGAGAAAAGCTCAATTGTTGAGCTTGTGCTCAGATTGTCTGAGTACAACAATCATTTGAATCGAGTGGGAGTTGATCTTCCAGATGAGAAAGTGATGTTTCTTCCAAGTCATTACCACCAAGCTGCTAGAGCTTCGTGATGAACTATAATATGTCAGGGACATATATGATGATCCTTGAGATATTCGCGATGTTTGACACCACAAAAGTAGAAATCAAGGAGCATCAATTGTTGATGGTTGGTGAAACCACTAGTTTCAAG